>NC_137972.1:11985760-12048245 GCF_963924665.1 Micromys minutus | reverse complement strand
TTTGCTAGACCCAGGCTTGGCTCTTTTGGTTAGTTGATTATAGAGTATGTCCACATTGTGGGGGGGAGGGAGGGAGGGAGAGAGAGAGAGAATTTGTTTCATTTTGTTTGTCAGATCCTGCTAAGAATACTCCATACATAATGCTGTTATTGCAACCTGTGTTGTAAGAAATTGCTGTTTTACAAGCATGTTCTCTTTAAGTTCCTGGAGTTGACATCAGCCAGTTTACATGGGGAGAAGGAAAGTGTTAGTCATGGTTATGAAATGTCCTTCTATATATTATCTCCAGCTGGGAATACACTGGGACGTATTGCTGGCCCCACCCCAGAGGTGCAGCTCAGTGGACCTGCGATGACACTACAGTCTACACCTAAGAACGCTGTGGTTGCAGAAGGCAGTTCTGACCTCTGAATACCTTAGATGGAATTTGGATCTCCAAGTGACAGATGAACAGTCTTGGGAAACTCCTTAACATAACCTCTCCAAGGCTCAATGGCCTTATCTATAAAATGAGGTAGTTCACACAAATCTTAGCACTGGGTGGCCTTGCTTTGACGTCCCATGCCTATAACATTAAACATTTGTCACTTTTGCCTTTGAAATTTACAGTTAAACAAAAATGATCAGCAGTAGTGGGTTTACTTGTGACATTCCATATGGACCTACTTAGTTCACATCCAAACCCCCACTTCCTTGTCGCTCAACCCCAACCCAATGGCACCTTTGACCTTCCAAATATTCATTCTTCTGTCAGGGTGTGTATGTGAACACGTACATGCATGTACACACACACATACATACACACACAACACATATACACCACAAACACATACCACAGACACAAACACACATACACACACATGCACTCAAAAGCACACACACACACACACACACACACACACACACACACACAACAACACATATATACCATCACACCTGCAGAGCAGAATGTCAGGTGTCTCTTTTGTTGGCTTCTCCCTTTATTGCCTCAGGATAGAAGCTCACACCGAAGGAGAAGCTCATCCTTCTGCTTCAGGGAGGCTGGTTGCCCTTCCAGTTCTCAGATGCTGACTGCCTTGGTCTTCCTACATTGGGTGTGGGTGCGGGGAATCCAATTCAGGTCCTGACGCTTGCACAATCGACACCTGTTCTAGACGTTTTCTGGCTTTGTTCATTTGTTTTGCCTGTTTTGTCTTTTGTTTTTGTTAACTTGACACAAGCTAGAGTTGTTGGAGACGACGACCTTCAGTTCATAAAAGATCTCCATCAGATCAGATATTAGGCAAGGTATTGGGGTACTTTCTTGGTTAATGATTGATGTGGGATGGACAAGCCCAGTGTGGGTGGTTCCACCCCTAGGCACGTGGTCCTGGGAGGTATAATATAATAAAGCAAGCTGGGCAAGCCCTGAACAGCAAGCCAGCAAGCAGGGCTCCTCCAGGACTTCCACAGGCTCCAGGTTCCTATGTTGGATTCCTGCCTTGGCTTCCCTTTATTGAACTGTGATCTCAGATATGTTAGCTAAACAAACCCTTTCTTCCCCAAGCTGTTTTCAATGTTTTATCACAGCAAAAAGAACCCTAACTAATATGGTACCTTTACCCATGGAGCCATCTCTCCAGCCCCAACTTCATCATTCTCTATGGATTACTAAAACTCCGCTGTCTATGTGTACCACAGTTTCTTTTCCGTTGTCTATCGGCAGATGGACATCTAGACTGATTCCACCCTGGCTATTGTGGATAATGCCACAGTGACATCACTGGGCAGGCACCTATTAGATTCTATAGAGCACATACCCAGGTGTGGTGTATACCTATAGACCACATGGTGATCTATTTTGAATTGTTCATGAAAGGCCAACCTTGGCTTCCACAAAGCAGCAGTTTACATCTCCCCCCCCCAGTGCACAGGACCCCTCCCTCTTCCTCACACCCCAACCAGCATTTGAGTTTCTATTCTTTCTTGACAATGGCCGTTCTAATTGCAACTTGCATTTTTTTTAACAGCTAAGGACGTTAAACATTTTGTCATCCACTTACCAGTTATAGGTGGTTTTTTACTTTGGAGAATTGTCTATTCAGTGCATTTGCCTGTTTGTTGATGAAGTAATTTGGTTTGGGACATTTAATCTTTTTTTTCCCCAGTTCTCTACAGATCCTGGCTATCAACCCCTTGCCTGCTGTACAGTTAGAGGAAGAAAATCCCCACTCTCTCTACACTGTCTTTTCTTTCTAAGAAAGATTTTTATTGTTTTTAATTATGTGCACGTGGGTGATCTGTGTGTGTGGACTTACACGAATGAGTGTAGGGGTCTGATGCAGCCTGAGATGCTGGATGCCCTTGAGCGAGCAAGAGCCTCACTCGATCTTAAGGGCACTTGGCTCTAAACTCTGAGCCTCCTCTTCACCCCAAAAACTCTCTTCTCACTTTACTCACGTCCCTTCACTGGGCAGAATTTCCCATCCTGTCACCTCCTCAGTCATTTCCTCTGGTGAGTTCCTCTGCTATCAGACTCCCTTGAGGAAGCTCTCACCTATGTGTCTGTGTCCTGAAATATTTGCCTGTGTTTTCCCCACCCCGGCATTAATCCTATATATGGCCCTCCAGGCCTGGCTGCTCCAGACGCTATATGATCTCACCCCCAAGTTATTTCTGATTGGTGAATAAAGGTCCGCACAGCCAATAGCTGGGCAGAAGATACATAGGTGAGGGGAAGTCAAAGGAGAACCAATGGGGGGATAGAAAGTGCCATGGGTGAGTCATGAATAGGTTAGGTGAGTCATGAAAACCTGGCCCTGAGAACTGGCCAACTGGAGTTAGGAGCAGCCCAGATGGAACATAGTAAGTAATAACTCAGGGTTATTGATAAGAAATGGATTTTAATAGCCTAGAGAGTAGATGCCTGCACAGTTCTTATGCTGTTTGAGGATTTTTGTAAGTTGTGTGTGTTTTAGCCAGGAACGAAATGGTCAAAGTTGGGGCAGAACCCCTGGGTTGGGATTAAAATTTTCAACAACATGGCATCTTCAGAATTTTAAGATCTTTGATTGAGGACAGGGAGTTTGAGGGAGCTAGGAAGGAGACAAGAAAGGGTGCAGTGAGAGTACTCAGAATTCATTGCATGTGTGCATGAAATTGTCAAAGAGAAAATTTTAAGAATTCATAACCATAATGAAAATGGGGGGGAGTAAAGTCTTTGTTCAAATTTGAATTGGTTTTTGCACTAGGTGAGAAACCAGGGTCTTTTTATTCTCTGACACAGGAATGTCTAGTCTTCCTAGCATCATTTGCTGAGCAGGCTATATTGTCTCCTCTGTATTCTTCTATAATGTCAGAAGCTAGGGCTATAATTATATTAGTTCATTTCCATTCTATGCGGTTGATGTATATGTTTGTTTTCATAGTGATGGGCTTTGTCAATAGTCAATACCGGATAAATGATGCTAGTATTAATTATTCTGATTCTTATTATTGATATTATATGATCAGGGCATAGGAAACTATTGATTATTGTGGTCCTGAGTAATCTGCCCTAGGATAGAACTCTCTGATTCTGATTTTTTTCTACTTGAAATGGAAAAAAAGAAGTCTCATAAACAATCCAGGGTCAGAGATACTAGTCCTACTCAAAAATTACCGTGATATCTCATCACAGAGTCATTGTAGAAAAAGCAGGACTTTCTCAACCAGCAACACCATGGTTTTCCTTGTTCTCAAGTCTAATCTGATTGGATGACAGTGTTACTCACTAGGAATCATTTTTTTTTTAACAGCATTTAGGAAGAGGCACCAGTAAGAGCAGAAGTTCAAGGTCCTCAACTATATAGAGAGTTCTAGACCAGCCTAGAATACCTGAAACCCTGTATGGAAGAAAATGTAAACAAAATATACAAATAGTATATATGTACGGCACCTAGAACAAGGCTCCCACAAATCACTCCAGTTGTCTTTACTGAGTCCCTAACCGAAGCCTGAGTCTGTTCGTTAAAGTTTAAAATGGACTCTCAGAATGGTAACACTTTTCAGTCCCTAGGATTGCCTAAACTAGGCTAGTGACACCCACCCGTAAACCCTGCACTGCACAGGTGGACATGGGGAAGACAGAATCTTGTGTTCACACAGCTACGAGTGAGATTGAAACCAGCTGGAACATGGAAACCCTTGTTTCAGGAAGGGTTACCTTCCAGTCCAGCTTGATGACTCAGACCTATAATCCCAGCTACTCAGGAGGCTAAGGCTGGTGAATTATGAGTTCAAAGCTTGTCTCCAATAACTTAAATCCTATCTGACTTTGTGTTCTAATGCTTGTTAAAATTGTTAAGCAATGTGTCCCTTCACTAGAAAGCTATATAACTGGATATTACTCTAGCCTTTGAAATGTTTCTGGAAAGTGTATTTTAATACTGTGCCTTCACTTTCTACCAAAAATGTGTTTAAATGGTACAAAGGAACACTTTATTTTGTTGGTCAGTGTCTTGGCTAACACCCCTGAAAATTCACATTTTTTTTCCTTAGAGTTAATCTCCAAGAAGACATTGGTCTGATATATTTCTTCATGTTAGGAGTCAGAACTTGTGTGACCCCAGCACTTCATTCTGTGGTCTGGCATTTTCAGAAACGAAAAGCTGACATTTTCACCTTTTGGGTATGGTGACCATACCTTCAGCCCCAGCACTTGGAAGGCAAATGCAGACCTAACTATATAGTCTGAGGCCAGTCTGGTCTATACAGTGAGTTCTGTCCTTGCTCAGACCCACATATCCACAGAAACTTTAGGGTATGTTTGAAAGTTCAGATGTGGATCCTGACAGTCTCTGAGGCAGGGAATGGCCATGTCCCGACCACAGCTTTCTGCCCAGGACTCTTTTCAGTGAATCAAAACCACAAACAATTGTTAATCTGTTCAATGACTACTCAAATCCTCAAAGATACACAGTCTCTTCCAATGCTACATACTGAAAGCCTGCCTTGGTGGGGGCAGAATGGGGAGCCTGTTCTTTGGCTTGGTTTTCAGGAGTCATTACTCAATTCTCTTCATTCCTTGGTCTTTGCTGGCATTTTACTTCTGGGGTCTCAAAGAATCAGGGTCTACTGGCTCGAATCATGTTTTGGAAACAAAGTAAAGGTAAAACAAACCCGTGAATGAGCAAAACTACCCAAGATTGGGTCTTTGTCATTTGTTACTATTAATACTTTGCCAAAGTGCCCGGAAAGCTTTTTAGTTTAAGGCACAACCCTCAAATTAGTTTTAGACTTACAAATATAAACCAAGGTCCCAATAGTTAGTTAGTGTGCCTTATATTAGGATTTCTCCTGACAGTGCTTTTATTGAGGTTTAATCAGAGGCCATTGTACAACTTTCTAATTTGAGTTCTAAGCATTTGACATTATTAAACAGCTGAATGAGAGAAAACAGAGGAGTCTCAGAGTGGAAATACATTTATTTTTAAATCGAATAACATTATAAACAGTAATAACACCGAATGCCACGAAGCATTAGGCAATGTTGTCAGCTTCTGACTCATAAGGCAGAGATAAAGATGGAAAGCAGTTTTGAGGAGCCAGGAGATCAGGAGATAAGGGTCTGGTGTCCACATAGGGTGAGTCCTAGGAATAACTGCAGAACTTTCTAGGCTGCAAGGAAAGATCGTGTAAAGGCTGTGCTGCTGATGCCTGGACTTGCCCGGGCAATGACAGTGTGACAGACTATTCATGGGCCAGTCACTGCACACATCTACAGCAAGTCCGATGTTATGTGCAGCAGTTAGGATGTGAGTTGTAGAGACCTTTGGAGGGTCACAACCCACCCAGGACTTTCTGCCCAGTTGTGTCTGTCTTCAGTGGGTGAAAACCACTAATGATGTCTCCTCAAGGAACATTCAAATCCTCAGACACACAGTCTCTTCCCAAGACCTCGTGCCTATCCGGGTCCTGTCTGCAGATGTCGTAAATGAGGACGCCAACTCACCCTCCACAGTGAAAGGCAACAAGCACGCCTTTTACGACACCGAGGCCTGCCGCTGTCCGTTCCTGGTGCTTATGTTGTCTGACTCCCAAGCTCCATTTGAAAATTTAAAGGAAGAAAATAAAGAACTGATTTTTATGCATCTCTCCGAAATTGAACATAGCAAAGGAGCTATTGGCCATTAGTAGTCTGGGGGCAAGGTGAGAGCGGGGCAGGACCCACCCTTTCTGCCTAGCAAAGGAAACCCTTGAGTCTCCCCAGCTCACCTAGCTAGGTACTAGAATGAGCCAGCTGGAGGTAGCTGAGGAAGCTAATTTTCCAGCCTGCAGCAGGAGCTGGGGAAGTATACAGGACAAAGCCAGAGAGGGAAGGAAGTCAGAGTCAATACTCCTGGAGGCTGGCTGCAGTTTGCAGCTCAGAGCACTAGGTTAGGCGGTCCTTTTTGGAGCAATGTTTCCACAACTGCCTCAACTGTGGCTTCATCCTACCAGAAATTTGCTTGCTCTGTAGCTGTCTCTGCTTAAGAGGAATCTTACAAAGTGTCAGCAAAGGGGAGACAAGTTGCAGCCTTGTCATGGAGACATATGGATTGCCAAAACAAACCTTTTGAGTACTAAGACAGTTTCAAGCCTCAGCCGAAGAAGGGTTAGTTAGGGTTTATCTGAGAAGTGACTTTTCAGGTATACTTACATTACATTGCTGGGGTAGAGGGCTTTCAAGTGGCTCCACCCAAGCCAGACTTGGGGCTACCTCAAGATATAACAGGATAAAATGGGGAAGATCCCTCTCAAACTGTGGGGGTTTCTGCATAAGAGTTATCACCATTTCTCAGACGAATGGGTGGCCAGTCCAGATGGACAAACTGTCTTTGGTAAGTTCTCAGGCTTGTTTTTCCTTCTTTGATTTTACCAGCCCAATGTACTCACATGGTCCCAAATGACTCTGATAGATTTACGGTGTGGCACCATTTTACTTTTTGGATAAGTTATCCATTGGCTTGTGTGTCATGGGGATGCTGAGCAGATGGTGCTAAACATGTGCTAATCAGTGCAGAGAATGTTTTCATCTAAGTCAAGTTAACATCAAGAGTTGGCTAGTTTGGGGCAAGAGAGATGGCTCAGGATTACTAGCATTTGCTGTTCCTGCAGAGAGCCCAGGGTCTGACTACCTGCACCCACAGGACAGTTCTCACAGGGATTTGTAACTGAAGTTCTAGTGGGTCTGACCCCCTTATCTGGCTTCTGTGGGTACCAGGAAAGAAAGTGGTACAGAGACATAACACTTAGGCAAAACACCCACGCACGTAACACAAACTAAGAAATAAATCATTTTACAAAGAATGCCTGTCTCAAAAAAACAAAAACAAAACAAAACACACACACACACACACACACACACACACACACACACACACGAGCTTTTGGTTCACTTTGACAAATACCCAAAGACATCTTGAGAACATTAGCAGATACCAGAGCCCACAAAAATGAGCAAGATACAACGCTGGCCCTCAAGGGAGACAGTCACACAAACAATAATTTGATGTAGCCATGTTTTGACTGGCTTGCTTGTGCCATCATCATCAGACAGTGGATGAGGTTGCCTCAATGATCAAGTTACCACAGGCAAGACATCTGCACTCTACAGGGCTGAGGTTTTACACAAGCGAATATTCCAGAAGACACAAGAGGGAGAAAGGGGGAGGTGTACAAACTAAGTCTATCTTGTGGCACAGGTTTTGCTTTTCAAACTAGAAATGGCTTCAGTTACAGACCTGACCATATCACAGGACTGAAAGGATAAGCAGACCAGAGGCCATGGCTGTGTGTTAATACTCAGTCATAGCATCTGTGAGATGGAGCCCCACTGAGTTTGTTAGCGTTAGGGCTGAGGGACCAGAAGTGAACTGTATTGTGAAGAGGGAGCTGTATTGTGGCAAGAGAGGCAGAAGAATGAAGTCAGTGGGTCCAAAGCAGGGTACAGGGGTAGATGACTACCAAACCGCTCAGCTGGTGTCAGGATAAGGCCAAGATACAAACGCTGAGATCCAGAGACAATGAACCGAAAATGCAGAGAACTAGGGGTTAGAGAGCAGATGTCACTTACAGACACACACCTAACAATGAAGAGACCTCTGTGGATCTTGTTTTCATAGATGTGAAAAGGCCAGGCGCACTCCGGAGCCTTTTAATTTCTCTTCCTCATCAAAATGCTAGAAACCCAAATTCAACAGTACATGCCTCTAATCTTAGCTTTTAGGAGGCTGAGCCAGAAGGATTGCCATGAATTTGAGAGAAGCCTGAGCTATATTGTGAGACATGTCACAAAGAATTAGTCTATCTATGTTATATTATATTATATTATATTATATTATATTATATTATATTATATTATATTATATTATATAGATAGATAGATGAGTAGATGGATAGATACATACATACATACATACATTACTCCATATTGTATAAAACAGCAGTTCTTTATGCTGAGCCTTCCTCTCAAAGACTCCATTTTGAACATAGAGCCAAGGTAACCCTGCACTGATTAGCACATGTTTAGCACCATCTGCTCAGCATCCCCACGACACACAAGCCAATGGATAACTTATCCAAAAAGTAAAATGGTGCCACACCGTAAATCTATCAGAGTCATTTGGGACCATGTGAGTACATTGGGCTGGTAAAATCAAAGAAGGAAAAACAAGCCTGAGAACTTACCAAAGATAGTTTGTCCATCTGGACTGGCCACCTATTCGTCTACTCATTCATAGATCCACTTACCCATCTATTTGCCCATTCATCCAACCATCAATCCAACTATCAATCCAACCATTCATCCACCCATCCATCTGCACTCATCCACCTATCTATCTGACCATCTATCCATCCACCCATCCATCCTTCCATCCATCCACCCATCTATCTGCCCATCCATTTACCCATCTATTTACCCATTCATCTCTCCAGCCCAGTCTCGTCCTTCATCTCTACAGTCTTCACAATATCACAGCTCTCATTTGCCCAACTTGGCTTAAACGCTGGACTCAGCCTCCACACAAGCTCAACTCCACCCCTGACTCAAATGTGTCAGACTTGTAGCAAGGTTGGTCATCTAGTACCTGACCAGATACCCTGTCAACTTCCTCCTTTTCTCCAGTTATGACTCTTGGGAACTCCTTGAACCCTGCTTCAGACTCTTTAAACCCTAGTAACCATTCTGTAATTTTTTTATATTTATAGTCATTGAATGATAGGCAATGTGAAGGAACACTAGCCCATTCAAGCATGGCTCTGGCAGACCTTGCCATTCTCCCCAATTCCGCTAAAAACCATTACACTACATTCCTAAAGCTAGCCCCTAAATCTATTGCCTTATTTGGCCACTTCCCTCTCCTCAGGCTGACTACCAAGGTCCAGCTGTCAAAGCACTAAAGTTCACAAATCAAAAACCCCCTTTGGCTCCCCCAGTTAACATGCCCAATTAAATTAAGCACCTCATCCTAACACAGGGCTTCCCATTTTACCTTTATAAACCAGGGTTTCCCAATAGGCTGTGTCTGTCTACTCCCTATCCAGAGGTCATTGTCCCCACCCCCACCCCACCCCACTCCACCCCCACTGCCCATGGACAAACACCCCTTTACCCCTCCACCCTGTCCTTTTCTACTCTCCTCTCTCTTATTTCCTTACCCTTCTCTCTTATCCTCTACTTCCTTCTTTGTCCCTATCCCTGCCCTCTGTCCTTTTGGGACAAATAAATCTCCTTTGTGATGAGAACTTGGTCTGAGAGCTTGGTCTTCAGGGTCCTGAGCCGATACTTTTCCTTTGACACTGTGTGATCCAAGGGTTAATATATAGTTACAATCATAATAACAGAATCTGTGCTTGCCTCAGCCAACTCTCTAGGGAAATCTCAACCACTTGGCAAACTGCAGCCAACAAAAGCAATGTCCCTTACAAACTTATCATCACTCAATACATTCTGACATTATGGAAAGACAAAAGTGTGTCCATCCATGTTTCTGGCCTGGCACATTCAGAACATATGTATTTTGTGTGAGATATTTAAAAGTTAATATACATTGAGTTTAAAGCTAAAGCTGGAAGAGGTTAAGATAATATCACATCGAGTAGGTGGACAAGCCAACATCTTTTCCCTTGATGCTCTATGCTGGCCCACAGGGGAGGTAACTTCACAAGTAAAGAAATAAAATCCAAACAGATTTAGTAACCTAGTTAAAGTTGTACAAACAAGTCACAAGCCTTTGTGCCAACCAATGCAGAGAACCCCTTACATCATCATATTTCTTAGGCTTCGCTGACCTTGAGATAAATATCTGAATGGAGATTTAAAGGATGGATAGGTGAATGAATAGGTAGATGGATAGGTGGATGAATAGGTGGATAAATAGGTGAATGGATAGGTGGATGGATAAGTGGATGGATGGGTGAATGATAGGTGGATGAATAGGTGGTGGATGGGTTAATGGAGATTTAAAGGAACAGGGCTGACATTAAAAGATACGCTGGGGTGCTGTGCCTCTCTAGTCAAAGTGAGTTCTTTCTTGGTGACTCATATTTAGCAATGTAAATTCAAGAAGATACTTCTTCCTTTTTAACATTTATTGAAGCATAATCTGTAGATGGTGGGGAATAAAGAATGCTTGGATTTATCAATGTGATTGGCAACCAAAACTATAGAAATTATAATAAAATCAGTAAACATCTGACTGCTGAATGAACCATAGGAAAAAGTCTGTGGCAGAACTAGAGACCGAAGGAATAAGACAATCTGCCTCTGGGAAACTTAGACTCTACCCTCAGACAATAAAATCTAGACCACAGAGCCCATTCTATGAAGGTGGCTCAACCTCCTAATAGCCCCGGAATTACCTTAGCAATTCCTACCAGACCCCGGAAGACACCCCTTCATTTACTGTTTTGGGTGTAACTTATTTGTCAGATCAAGAAAGTTAAGATGTATTTGCATAATCGTTGAGGGATTTTTTAGCTCTGACTATGATACCAGAAATGAGAATTGAGGTTTCAGAAGCAAAATTAATGTCTACACTCACTTCTGTATACAACTGTATATCGGTTGAGCAGTATGGAGCCCAGGACACTATGCCCTCTGAATCAGAGGGGTGGACACTGGGTTCCTAATTTACCTTCACACCAGCCTTCATGTGTCTAGCTCATTTTTTTTTTACCTCAGAAGCTGAGCAGGATTGGTCCTCTTAAGTCTCTAGATAGGAGAGCCAAGGACCACACAGACCTGGGAATAACCACGGAATGGGTATCAAGGGTTTAATGGGACTTGACTGACTGGCAACTAATGCTATTTTCATGCACTGCTGGTCTCATTCACCTTTTCATTATTGTATGTAAAATACCTAAGGCAGGATGCTTTTATTGAAACAAATAGTCGCTCATGGGGGGGGGGGGTGGATAAACAGCACAACACAGCCTTTGAAAAGCCCATGCAGCGTTAGGAGCCAGCCACCTGTATTAGGAGCTGACCCACCAGTGTTAGGAGTCACCCAACATGTGTTAGAAGCCAGCTCACCTGCATTAAGAGCCAGCCCACCTGCATTAGGAGCCAGCCCACCTGTGTTAGGAGCCAGCCCACCTGTGTTAGGAGCTGGCCCACCTGCTTTAGGAGCTGGCCCACCTGTGTTAGGAGCCGGCCCACCTGCATTAGGAGCCAGCCCACCTGTGTTAGGAGCCAGCCCACCTGAATTAGGAGCTGACCCATCTGTGTTTGGAATCACCCAACATGTGTTAGGAGCCCACATAAACAGATCTATAGAGTCACATTTCTTCTTATAAAAAGAATCCTGGGGGTCCCACATTAACTCCCCAAAGGACTCACCTCTAAATGCTGTATCTGAATTACAGATGTCTACCCTCTCCTTACTCTCAGTACAACAATTAAGAGCAGACACCAGGATGTAGTGGTCCATAACTATCCCAGCACTTGAGAGACTGAGGATGGAGGGTGAAGAATTAGAGGGCAGCCAGAGTTACTCTGAGTTTCAGGTCAGCCTGGATGCATAGCAAGACCTATCTCAAAAACAAAAGAGAAGTCTGGATTACTTTAAGGCCCCTGTATAGTTCAGGAGGATAAATTTAAGGACCCTGTTTCATGCTGGAGAAGAGTTGGAGAGACAGATGTGGGCCCTTTAAGATCAGCAAAGCCTCAGGTTCTCGGTGTTTCTTCCTGTCTAATCCTATGTCGCGGAGTTGCACTAAAGATCTCAGAAAGTCTCTATTTCTCTACTTGAGCATGTGCCCATATTCAAAGAGGATTATGAGGAAAAAGCCGTGGAGGTAAACAGGGCAGATTCTAGACAGCAGTGGGGAAAAAATGGTTTTGATTTTTTTGTTTGGTGGGAGGAGTTGTTTTGTTTTGAGACAGGATCACTCTGTAGCTTTGGTGGCCCTGGAACTCGCTGAGTAGACCAAGGCGGTCTTAAATTCAAGGAGATTTGCCCTGTCTCTGCCTCCCAAGTGCTGGGATTAAAGTATGCTAAGCTTAAGAATATCTTTCAAGATTTCTTTCTTTCTCCTTTCTTCCTACCTTCCTTCCTTCCTTCCTTCCCTCCTTCCTTCCTTCATTTGTTTTCCAGTGCTGGAGGCTGAGTTTTGAACATACTTGCCACGCACTCTGTTACTAAACATCTCCACGGAAAACACCTAAGTGTCAGCCAGGGAACACTTTGGAAGAGGAGCAAAAACCAAGATCCAGAAGACCAGGGAGTGTCTGTGCCTGAGGGTCTATCTCCTAATGTCAGAAGCTGTTCACATAAAGTCTCACCAGCAGGGCTGTGGAAATGGGAGATGAACAAAGCCAACAACGGACAAAGATGGAGAAAAGCCCATAGGCCCCAACCCTGCCCAAAGAACCACAGGGCAAGGAAGCAAGCCGGGAGGGAGCCGAACAGCAGTTCCTCCCCAGGGAAGAGCACGCAGCATCCTGCTGTCCAGTGCCAGTCAGCCCTGAAAAATTACACACAAGTAGCACTGTAGGGAGTGAACAGACTATATTCAGGGATATATACATATATTCATGCAATAACAATTAATGAAAAAGAGGCTATCAATCTGAAGGAGGGAGGGAGGTACGGGCATATGAGAGGGTTTGGAGAAAGGGAAGAGGGGAGTCATGTTGCCATGATATTATGCTCTCCGACATTAAAAGCCTTTTTAAAAAGAGTCTTTCAGCTGTGCATAGTTTTCAGTTTACTAGGTGGGCGCATGCCCATCTCTGCACCTGGTACCCCACAGGTACTTTGAATTTATTATGTCCCAAAGTGCATGTATCTGTCACAAAAACTAAGCAACTTAAACACAATTTAAGAAAGGAAGACCGGGGAGCTGAAGAGGTGGCTACATAGCTAAGGCTGAATCCTGAGTACTACTCTTGCAGAACTGGTGTTCGATTTTCAGCTACCCATGGTATGGGGCAGCTCAGGGCACCCATCACTCCAGCACCAGGGATCCAACACCCTCTCCTGGCCTCTAAGAGCCCTCGCTGTCGCTTTCTCTCTCTCTCTCTCTCTCTCTCTCTCTCTCTCTCTCTCTCTCTCTCTCTCTCTCTCTCTCTCACACACACACACACACACACACACACACACAGAGAGAGAAAAAGCAGGTTTATTTCAGCTGGCAGTTTGAAGTTATCTCATGGCAAGGAAGGCAGCAGGACCTCGAAGCAGTGCGTCACATCAGCAACCCGGAAGCAGAGAGGAGTGATGTTCCTCAGCACATTTTCGCCTGTCTATTAAGCCCAAGACCTCAGCCCATGGATTGGTGGTACCCGCATTAGGGTGGGCTTTTCCGTGCCAATTTACTTAAGCTAGAACATCCTTCCCAGACTGGCCCACAAGTTTGTTTGCACAGTGATTTGAATCTCAGATTGAACATCAACATCAACCACCACAGGATAGCATTTGATTCCTTCTTGATATCGCTTCTTCCTGATGCATTCCATGACTAATAATGCTACCACCAACCCGCTGAAGCCTAAAGGCAATGAGCCAACCTCGTCTCTTCCTCTTCTCCCTCTCCCTCGCCCCCTCAGTCACAGCACTCTCTGTTCTACCTCATGGACGAGACTCCAAACTGTATCCTCCCTTTCATCTCTACCCTTCCAGTCTTAGAGCATAGTCCGTTGTCTCTGAGCTGGATCAAGCAGGGTCCTTGCAGTATACAGGTATCATTGGCTGTGTCGAAGGCCTAGCAGGAAGCAGGTTTCATTACTTAATTAATAGAGTTATCACATGGATCTGGGCATGGGAAGGGGATGGAGAAGAATGGTACCCCTCCCCCCAGTCTATAGGAGGTTGTGTCGGATTGAACAGGAACAAGAGAGAATTGGACCCCAAAATGAATTGTAGCCATGGAAACGGGGTCACCAATTCCCACCACAAAAATAAAGTGTGCAGTATGCCCTGTGATTTATGCAATGCACACATACTTCAAAACAACATGTTACACTTACAATTATGGGCAATTTTTACTTGTCAAGTTCAAGAATGAAAAATTAATAATGAATAAGAAAAGGAACCTTCTAGTAATGAGCTCATGTAGAGAGAGCCACTGGCAACCTGAGGCCCAGTTGGAAGGGGTCACAGACTTCCTCTCCTCTCTCTTCCTGTCCTCTGACCCTGCTACTGGTGCCTTACTTGGGGATGAACTTAACAAGAAACAGAAAGTAAGGGCATGTCAATGGGAAATTTCTAGAAAGTCAGCTTCCTGAGGCCAGGCTGTAGGTCTGCAGAGGAAAGGGGGCTGGCTCGTTCCAGACATAGCCCAGTGCACTCATATACACACTAAGTATTTTTAAAAGACCTCTCGGGAGGAAAAAAAAAATCCCTTCAGATTTGTTTTCCTGGCTGTTTTCCTGATCTTTCTGAATTGAATCTCGCCCAGCTGCATCTACTTCCTAATTGCAGCCATATATAACTTCTTAAAGCACAAATCTTTACAAGTTAAATCTTTGCAAGTTACTCCCCTGCTTACAAAGCTGTCAACAGCTCCCGATTATCCAGAGGACCGCAGCTCCTAATCTTGACACTTGGAACCTGTTCCAATTCAGAGACCACACCTTCATGCACTATCCCTGTCTCCAGCAACCTAGCCTCCAGGCTCACTGACCTCCTAGCTCCCTGATTCACGGTCCCATGATGTCCTTCTGTGTGTAAAAGCCCACAGTCATAGAATCGAGTGAGTTCTTTGCACAACCGTGCTCACACTTGCTTTTGTGCTCCCTTACATCACTCGTCACTTAAACCGTATTCATGCTTTGCGTGTGTATTTGTTTCAATATTTAAACCAGAGGACTTGGAAGTTGTGTAGGGAAATGTATGTGCACGGTCATCTGTCTGTGCATACCTGTATGGAATGGATATATATGCTTGTGTGCACGCAGAGACCACATGTCATCGCCAGGTGTCTCCTAACAACACGCCCCACCATTTGGAGGTGTTGTTGTTTGTTTGGTTTGGTTTTTGCTGGTTTGTTGTTTTATTAGTCTGTTTCTTTTATATATGTGTTATTGGTATGAATTAAAGTGTGTATGTATAGGGATGTGTGTGTTATCCATCTGTCCATCCATCCATCTGTCTGTTTGTAGAGGCCCAAAGTTAACGCGAGGGTGTCTTCCCCAAACCCCCAGCACTCTATTTTTTGAAGGAGAGTCTCCCACTGAAACAAGGGCTCACAAATTCTCAGTGGCCTCGCTGTCCAGGAGGGATTCTGGAGGTCTGGGACTAAAGGGACCCCCCATTCCTGCCCAGATTTCACATGGGTTTGGATGACATGAACTCCTGTGGGTCAGTCCTTTACCCACTGAGCCATCTCTACTTCCCTCTGTGATGTTCTCTGAGACAAGTCCACTCATGAACCTGAAGCTAATTAATTTGGCCAGACAATGGCTTCTGTGATTATCTGTGTCTGGTGCCTCCCCCGACACTAGAGTCACAGTGGTCTGCAGGTCACCTTGCATACCTTTTAAATGTGTGCTAGTGATCCGGACTCAGGTCCCCCTGCTTGGGTGGCTGCTGCTATTTTACTAACCAAACCGTCTCCCCACTCCCAACCCCACGCCCCGCATCTTGGCTTCGTAGCCTAGGCTGACCTCAAATGTATGATGATCCTCCTGCCCCAGACTCTCTAGTGTTGGGATAGCAAGGAAGTGCCACCATCCTCGGCTAATATTTCTTGATATTAGTAGTATGAGTGTTCAGTTCACCTTGATGATCAACACATGACAGATGCCCAATGACTGTCCTCCTGATCTGACCAGTGACAACCACGGAGCACGTGCAGCTAGAGGTGAATTCTTCTACAACAAATCTCTAAGACATGGCAGAAGAGGTACTAGAAATACCCGTCAATGTCTTAGTTCATATGGCTCTTCACAATAACTATATAGCTGTTCCCAGCTCTGGAGATCACCCTGACGTTCACACAAGCTTGGTAAGTGATCTTCCCCTGAGCTGTATACCCCAAGCCCAGGAACTTGTATTTCTTAATTAGCTTCTTAGCCTCTGTCTGTAAATCTAAGTACCTGAAACTATGGCGGGAGCTTTGTTCCCAGGAGTCTGAAGAGCTGTGAAGAGCTACCGGGCTCCCACAGACTCCGGAGTTAGTTCCTTGCACTAAGCTGTTTCTCAGTGCACATTTTCCCAGGTACATTTGTGCCATGAAGCAACCAGCCCATAGGATCAGAATGGTGACCAAGTTCCCCCCGGTGTTCTAGGAGCTCAGAAGATGGCCGGGTGAGTAAAGAGTTACTGCCCAGTGTAAGGACCTGAGCTGACGTGCCCAGAACCCACATAAACACCAGCATGCCTGTAACACTCTCTCCCCCACCCTATGCATGTTGTAGAGATGGAGACAAGAGGCTCCCTGGAGCTTTGTGGCCAGGCACTCTAGCTGAGCCAGTGGATTCCAGGTTTATGGAGAAATCCTGTCTCAAAAACTAAGTGGGATAGGCTGGAGCAATGGCTCCAGATGACCTGACTCCAGTTCAGAGTATTTCCAAATCACCTGAACCCTGTTCTGTACACCCAAGGTAGGCAGCTTACGACCACCTGAAACTCCAATTCCAGGGACATTCGGTGGCTCTGGCCTCCACGGCCACCTGTGTGCACAATCCCCACACAGACACACAAGCACACATATAATTACAAATAATAAAAATCAAAATAAAGGTGAGAGAGAGAAAGACATGATTTCAACCCATAGCTTCTACATGCAAGCGTATACATATAGATGTGGACCTGTGTACACATTAAACATGTACAACACACACACACACACACACACACACACACACACACTTTTAAAAAGAACAACTAGCCTGTTATAGACATATTTTACTGACTGAACCATCTCCCAGCCCCCCAAACCCCTTTAATTAAATTTAATCTTGACTACATAGCCTAGGCTGACCTCGAACTTATGATGATCCTCCTGCCTCAGACACTCTAGTGCTGGGATGACAGGCATGTGCTACCATGTCTAACTAAGACTTCTTGACATCTCAGAGGGGATGGGAGTTGTTGCCCGGGCCCACATCTCACTATGGTTTCGATGTCTGAGGCACCACTAGGTTTCAGGCCAGACAAACAAAGATGGCAGTGGGGAGGGATGGGAATGGTTCCAGTCCTAGCTCTACCTGCATTAGCTGTGTGACTTTGACAGAGGGATTCTGGTGTTTCTCCATCTGAAGAAGAGGAGTAAAAGCCACCTGACCTGGTTACCTCCAGCACTGGCGGAGAACAGGTTGTAGAGATCGCTAATACCTGTTTCCCTCCTCTGCTCTGACAGTGGCTCTCTCCTTTTGAGGTCGCCTGGCTAATTTTACAAGGTGACTTGTACAGTGAGGTATGCTACCTTGTTTGTTTTAAAAGGCAAAAGAAAAAAGAAGAAAAAGAAGAAAAAGAAAGAAAGAAAAGAAACTTAATTTCAAAGCTTCCTTATGGCAATCCTGTGACAGAAATAAAACCAGGCAGTTGTTGCTACGCAACCTCAGTAGCTTGCCGAGGGACTAGATACATCTTTGCTGTTACTTATCTTTAGTTGGATCTTGAGTGATATTTTTCTGACTACCCAGCATTAGCCTGTTCTCATTACGTAAAGACAGTGGAGAAGGAATGTCTGGGAGGAAGTCCTGCCCTGAGGTTCGCTGAGGTTCACTGTTCCTCCAAACTGGCTTTCTGTGTCCTCTCTTTATCTCTGGTTCTTTTTCTTTAATTGGTTTTTTTTCCCCTCCCACTTTCTTCACTGTGGTTAACACAAAGATTACAAGCAGACAGGTCTAGTGCAGGCCAGTAGCCCAACACTCAGGAGGCTGAGGCTGGAGAATTGTGGGTTTCAAGCCAACCTATGCTACAAAGCAAGAGCCTTACTTAAAATATAAAAACATGGGCTCACAGGTGCCCAGCACCAAGTCTGAAGACCTGAATTTGAACCCCAGCACCCACATGGTAAAAGAACAGACCCAAGCTGTCCTCTGCCTGCCAGAGATGTACAAGAAAGACAGACAGAGAAGGGAGAGAGAAAGCGCACATACAAATAAACTGTGAAAATATAAGAAAGATACCGGTTTTCTTACCCTGTTTCTTGATGGTGGCCTTCTTAGTCATGAATGAGCATTAAAGTATTCTCTTTTTTCTCTTTTGAATATTCAAGGGATTTTTTTTTTAAACAGTCTTGCAAGGTGGCCCTGTGGTGTGAGTCCACAATTTACTGAGTTGCTAAGGTGGACCTCCAACATGTGATGTTCCTGCTTTAGACTCTTCGAGGAGATCACAGGCTTGTGCGGCCACACACAGCACAGGTTGTCTCTTTTCAAAATAACTAACATGAGAGTTTGTCTAAAATTTGGAGCTTACACGTAGGCTCAGCAGATTAAGGTTCCTGCCACCAAGGCTGCAGTCTGAATTTAACTCCCAAGACCCACAAGCAAAAAGAAAACGGCCTCGTATAAGGTTTGCTCTGGCTACATGTGGCCCTGTCTTGTACACCATAAAATTCACTCTGATGATCTGTGGTCTCTCTGCACATTGCTCAGACTTGTCCTCTTTTAGCATACTCCTTCCTTTTCAAACATCAGCAACCAAGATCATGGATGCATCCCGTCCCGAGTCCTTTGCCCATGTGTTCTTACCTGCAGGACTGCTGCTGGTTCTGCTCTGAGCCTGCTGCCCCAGTCCCATTGGCATAATGGCTAACATGAAGGCGATTGGCAGAGTATACAATAAGGCTGGTTACTGACCACAGCTTGATTGTGACACCAAGCCAGAGGGACAGCTTCAGGGCCAGAGAGTTGAGGGAGGGAGGGGCCATCATTGAAGAAGGCAAGCTTGGAGCCAGGGGGACTTCTGTGCTAGATTCAACAACTCGACTCTCTAGCAAGTCTGTCCTGAAGGCCCTATAGCCTACCTCTCGCAAGTGTTTGGAAGGATTCCCTTGGCTGTTAGCTCCCTCTGCTTTCTTGGTACTGGCTGCATCAAAAAAGAAACGGAACAAGAAGAGGGTCCCTAGAATGTGCACTCCAGCTCTCAGACACTGCGCAACCCAAAGCCCCAAACCCCAGAGAGGCTGGCCACCATTACACTGCTCCACCCTCCTCCTGGGCTTTCCGTATCTGCGAGTTCTTGTCCCCGCTCACTTTTGCTGCTCTACCAGTGAGCCACATTCCCAGCTTGTGTTTTGGGTTTTGTTTTCTTCTGTTTTCTCTAATTTGAAACATATTCTCATACAGCCCAGGCTGGCCTCAAGCTCACTGTGTGGCTGAGGATGACCTTGAACATCTGATCCTCCAGCCTCCACCTCCAGAGTGCTGGAACAGCATTGCAGGCACGCGCAACCATGCCTGGTTGGCTGGGTAATAGGGATTAAGTTCCAAGTCTGAGCAAGCTCCTTTACAAGAGGAGCTACAGCCTAGCTCGCTAGCTAATTAGGACAGTGTTGTGAACCCCAGCTTGAGAAGGGGTGGTTTAAAAAGAGGCTGGCCTTGTAGCCTAAATTCATAACTAATGGGCTATAGGATGAAGAAATGATTTTAATCTCAGAGAGAGGGCAAAGAAGATGAGTCCAGGTTCTGGGGATTGTGGGCAAATTGAAAACACACCTGAAAGGGTAAGATAAACAAATTCCCATTCCTCTAGTGGGTGTGTCTTGGCGCTGGTTTTCAACAAACGTTCCATGTGGGAACATAGGTTACCCGCTGTCGGCACATCTGGCCCTGGACTTTGGGATATGGATACACAGGCTCTACCCAGTTCTCAAAATACTATAGACTCCTGCTAAGGCCAAATCTCACAGAAAACAGAAGGAAGATGGAACTATGAAGGAATATCCTGAGAAAGAGGGATGGAGACAGACTCACAGACAGATACACACAGAGAAAACCATTAGTCCTCTCTGGAAGAAAGAAGGGGACACGGCTGGTTTAATGGAGGTGACAGTTTGGGGTCTTACATGGTAAGTGAGAGAAGTGTTCAGGGTGTCCTGTGACGTGCAAGGTGAGAGATGGGTGTGTGCAAAAGGACTCTGGGTTGGGGGAGGGGGTTAAAGGACAGACAGGGAGGAAATGCTCCAAGAAGACTGGGAGCACCAATAATAAGGGTTTGATTTCTAATCATTTGCCTATTTATAGTGCACTTGAATAAGAGAAAGATTTCGGGTATGACATTTGGGCTTATCCTTCGAGCCACAGGAGTGAAGGGGTTTTGCTAATCAGTGCTTTGTGACGGGATCTGTGTTCCTGCTGCAAAGCCTTTCAGAATCTCAAAACTGACCCTCTAACACTCAGCAAAGTGAGCAAATCTCGCATCTCTCCCCAGGCGAAGGACTTAAAGCCACAGATGCTGTGTTTTACAAAGTAGGGGGTGTTTCTAAAAGGCTGGGCTTATTTAATCTGTTAATTCTAAATAACAATGGTTCTGATTCAGGATCAGACTGAAGGGCAGGGAGAGGGATGGGGAGGGGGAGAAATAGGACATCTGTGACTCTCCAGGAGCCCCAAAAGTTTCCAAGGCATTGATATTTAATATATTTATAACGCACAGTGACTCCCTAGAGACCCAAAGAGATAATAGCAACCACCAATATTTCTATGTTAACAAAAGATATGTAATCCATTTCCTGTCTTGAGTCCCACAACAAAGGCATAGGACGGTGTTATTTTTATTTCCATTTTACAGGTAAGAAAACTGAGCTTCGGAAAGTCATACTAGCTTGGGAATTGGTTCTGGGTCCTCTGGCTCATGCTCCGGTGATACTTTTTTTTTAATTTTAGTGTATGTATGTATGTATGTATGTATGTATGTATTTTTTTATTTTGTCCTGCTGATGACAGTAGTGTGGGCCATTAGTTGCTTTACTCACTGCTGTGACCAAATAGCTGCAAAAGCAACTTAAAGAATTATTCCGGCTCATAGATCAAGGGCATATGGTTCTCTGTGGTGGAGAAAAGCTCACCCTTTGAAGAGCTCCACTCTGTCATGATGGAGAAGGCATGGCAGCAAGATGATGTGGCAACTTGTCTCACTGCATCCGCAAGCAGGAAGCAGAGAGCAATGATGCTGGTGTTCAAGTTTCCTGAGGCCCCAGTCCACGGAATGGCACCTCCCACATTTTAGGGTGGGCTTTCCCAGTGCAATTAACAACATGTAGATAATCCCTTCTTGAGGAGCCTATGGGGCTTGTCTTGTCTGAGATTCCAGTCAGAATGACAGGATTAACAATCACAGGGACAAGTGTAACAGCCAAGTCTCCTGCACAGAACTGTTGTGTGCACTGACAGCTCCTACACATATCTGCTGATGGTCCTGGCCTGTCTGAGTCCCATAGAAACAGTCACACCTGCCTGCTGGTGTTAAAATGTTGCAAAACCAAGATTCTCTGATGCAGAGCAACAGAGCAAATGATGTGCTCCTCTGTATCCTTCAGCATCTCTACCCACACCTCCCCCGAAGCCTAAACAACTATCTGTGTATTAAACTTAATGACAAACTATTTTCGCCTTGAACTTGCCACTGTTGTGAAGTAAAAGGGGAACAAACAGGTCTTATCGCCATGGAGTGTGTCTTCTAAATGACAAAGAAGCAAGGGCATGTTCTTTTATAGCCTGTCACACCACCACATACTGCAGGGATTTCATTTTAATTAATGTTTATTTATTCTTGGTTTTCTGAGACAGGGTCTCACATAGTCCAGGCCTGCTTCCTCCTGCCTTTACCTCCTAGTTGCTATAATTACAGATATCCATATTCAAGGTCAGCTTACACACACACACACACACACACACACACACACACACACATACACACATGCACATACAAGCACACACATAAGCACACATGCTCACACGTACACAACATCCAGGCAGAGTACTATAAATCACAATGTCTGTTTATTTGCTCTTTATGCAATGTGTGTGGGGATGAGGGAGTCCTTTTAGGACAGCATCTATGTAGCCCAGGCTATACCCAAACTCACAGCAATCTCCCTACCTCATCCCCTTGAGTAGTGGGATTATAAGCATGAGCTCCCATCCCAAGTTTAATGCCAGTTTCTGCTCTGAACCTTGAATTACCTCCAGGAGCAAGAAGGCTTAAATGGCTTCACCCACAAGCAGCCATAAGAAAAAGGCCAGAGGCACAAAAAGTGATCTCTCGCATGGTGCAGCCCTGTCCTCTCCTGTCAGAGACAGCTGAAGAAAAAAAATGAGAGAGGAAGTGACAGAGACAGGCACAATAATTAAAATTTTGAGTAAAGAACTGGAAAAGACATTTCTCCAAAGGGCAGACCCAAATGGCCAGTGAGCATATGGGAAGGTGCTCAACATCATTCGACCTCATAAAAATGCAAATCAAAGGTGACATCACACAACATCACACTCGTTGTGATCAGAAACACATAGGAAGTGGGCTGGGTAGTGAGGTTAATGTGGTTCATTCCTAATATACAAAAAAATTAATTAATTAATTAAACCCTGTTTGATCCCCAGCAAAAGGTAGAGGCACCAGGGTCAGGAAACTCAAGAATAAGTTCCGAGCCAGTCTAGGCTACAGGAAAAACTGTCTCCAAAACACCAAACAAATACATTGACCAAAACTAACACGAATTGGGTATCGGTGAAGTCATGGAGATACTGAAAACTTCAGCCACTGTGACTAGCTAATGTGTCGAAGGAAGGCAGGGACAGGCCACCGTGTTTCCCTCAGCCTTGTGCGTGACTCAGTCTCCAGGAGACAGGTAGGAGAGACAGGGAAAGAGGGGAGGTATACCAGTTGTCCCTTCCTCCTAGACTCACAGAACTACTGAGGTAAGATGAATCATGGGATAGAGGTTGGACCTTTGAATTAGATGGCAAATTGCTGTGTCTAGACTCTGAGCCCTTGCATCCCCCAGAACTCTCATGCTAGTACTTCTAGCTAAGGTGAGAGCATTAAACCATCATTCATACTCACTCAAGGGCTAGAAGGAGTGAACCCAAACTTCCAGTCTCTTGCACCACTGTGAGGGCACAGCTTCTCCAGAGGATGTCACAAGACATCAGCTTGGAAACAGGGAGAACCCACCCTCCCCAGACACCAAATAATGATGCCTTCATCCTGGATTCATCATCTTCCACCACAGTAAAAGGTAAATTCCTGTCCTTTATAAGTTACCCAGTCTTGGACAGTTTGTTATAGCAGCAGGAATAAATTAAGAGACAGCTTTTAAACTGGAAGGTGGTTATTCTGAACAGACCAGGGAATGAGGAACAGGAATGGAGCACCAATAAGGGACCTGGTTCTTAGGAAGCAATGGCATCACAGAGACAGGTTGTTGAGGGTCACTGAACAAATCTGAGTGTTACTCATATTTATACTGTAGTGAGTTCAGTCTGTTTAATACACCAGTTGAACATTAGCAGAGATAAATGCCCAGATTCTCTCATACCCTTTCTCCCACTTCTTTCTTAGTAAGAAAACTTGTTGCTGGGTGGTGGTGGCACATGTCTTTAATCCTAGCACTGGGGCAGGGATGGCAGAAGCAGAAGAATCTCTGTGAGTTCAAGGCCAGCCTGACCTACAGAGTGAGTTCAAAGTGAGCCAAGGACACAAGGAAAAATAAGACTGTGGCCAGTATGCAGAAGCACCAGGAACTCAGCATGGCTGAGTCAAAAATCAGTCTCCCATCACCTGCAAATTGGAACCCTTCATGGATATGTATTTGCAGAATTCATTGAAGAAACCACTTTGTGCATGTGTGTAATTTTTCTTGCTGTTCATGCTGGTCTTGAACTCAAAAAAACCTTCCAGTCTTCACCTCCCAGGAGCTAGGATAACAGGCACGCATCACCACACCCGGCTTGTGTGTGTAACTTTGTAGTGATGTATACTTCAGAAATCTCAATTTGCAGAGAACTCAAATCCACTCTGTGGGACTTGATAGACTCTCCTCAGAAAGCGCAGCAACACCACTAAGCCCAGGGCTCAGGGGAGCCTAAGTCTTGATTACTTTCTTCCCACATCGCTACATGATGTAGCAGAGACTTTTCCGCTTCAATGGGAAAGGCCTGGACTTTCAGCCTTCTCATGTTTTTCTTGAGTCTTAACCATTGCTTCACTGGAGCTATTTATGCACATGATGGACAGAGAGCACAACTGGTCAGAAATGTATATCTGTCAGGTTATCCCTGCATCTTTCTTCCATAGAACTAACACAAGGTGGCCTCAAATCTATGTATCCAAA
The DNA here is from genome assembly GCF_963924665.1 of Micromys minutus. Lineage (NCBI taxonomy): Eukaryota > Metazoa > Chordata > Mammalia > Rodentia > Muridae > Micromys > Micromys minutus. The sequence continues at coordinate 12,023,513 of NC_137972.1, read as the reverse complement.
GATGACCTTGAACTTCTGATCCTCCTGCCTCCACCTCTTGACTGATAGAATTACAGGGTTATACAACCACATCCAGTATTCTGAGGTTCCGGGGGCTGAAACCCAGGGCTTTCATGAATGTCAGGCAAGCACTGCAATTATATCCCCAACCCTGTTACTACACATTCAGATGGTGTCACATAATGCCTCGCAGGGTGAACAAGGCTAGGTTCTGGCCCCTGTGTTCTCATTAAACAATCCTGTGGTCTTGAACAAGTCATTTCCTTCTTCTGAGCTTCCATCTGTTGCTAAATGCAGAAATTTAAAATTAAACACAGTGTCTCTGGGGACCCTTTTTTAAAATAGCACTTGATATGTCTCTTCCATGAAAGGTACTTTATTCAATGAACACATTTTTCTAAGTTTTCTACAGAAGAGGAATATCAAGCCTGCCTTATAATTATAATTCTGACCGAGAGCACAGGAAGCCAAGTGTAGATACATGTTTTTAATAACCAGAAGCTCTAGCACAAAGGGGTCTTTAAAGAGAAGATCACAAGTTTGCGGGCAACTAGGGCTATTTCAAAAGCGTAAAATGAAACAGGCTTCTATAAGGGCTGGAAGGATGGCTCAGCAGTTAGGAGCACTTGCTTTCTGCAGAGGCCCTGGGTTCAGTTCCCAGCATCTACGTGGCAGCCCCAAGCCATCTGCAACTCCAGTTCCAGAGGATTGGACACCCTCTTCTAGCCTCTGCAGGCACCAACACAAATGTGGTACAAATGCACTTGTGCAGGCAAGTGTGTGAGTGTGCTCAGAAATAAAAGCAAACAAATGTTTCTTTTTAATATTTGTTAGACCATTTAATTATGTGAATGATCATTGTCTGTCCTCAGTATCAGGACAAGAAAAGACCATTAGAAGAGGCTGATATGATGCTGTGCCCTGACAAGGACAGTAAAAGCAGCATTGCTCTCAAAGCCTAGCAGGGAATTTGCTGCGTATCTGCAAGAGTCTGTTTTATGTGTCAATTTAGCTAGGCCACAATGCTCAGGCATTCTGTCAAGCACGTCTGCCTGTGTCTGTGAAGATGTTTTAAAATAAGATTAGCACTTAAATCAATAGACTTGCAGTGGAGGACATTGCCCTCTGTAAGGTGGGTAGCCTCATCTAATTAGCTGAAGGCCTTAGTCAAAAGATCTGGAATTCCTCAAAGCTGAGGCATTTTGCCAGCACGCTGCCCTCAGACACAAACTGCAGCATCAAGTGCACTCTTGAGGCCTGGGCCTTGGACTTGCCAGCTTCCATAATCCTGAGATAGATGAGAGAAAGGAGGAGAAGATAGATAGATAGATAGATAGATAGATAGATAGATAGATAGATAGATAGATAGACAGACAGATAGCTCAATAGATTCATACATACATAGATAGATAGAGATATAGATAGATAATAAATAAAAGATAGATAGAAGATAGATAAATAGATAGATTTATAGATTGATAGATAGATGATAGAGATTGATGATAGATAGGTAGGTAGGTAGATAGATAGATAGATAGATAGATAGATAGATAGATAGATAGATAGATAGATAGAAGATCAGTAGATAGATGATAGATGGTAGACAATAGATAGATGATATATGATCGATAGATAGAAGATAGATTAATAGATGATATATTGATGATATAGATTGATTGATGATAGATGATAGATGTAGACAATAGATAGATGATATATGATTGATAGATAGAAGATAGATCAATAGATGATAGATTGATGATATAGATTGATTGATGATAGATAGATGATAGATGTAGACAATAGATAGATGATAAATGATAGGTCAATAGATAGATGATAGATAGATCAATAGATAGATAGGTGATAAATGATAGACAATAGATAGATAGGTGATAGAAGATAGATCAATAGATAGATGATAGATAGATACATAGATATATAGATAGATACATAGATTGATACATTGATAGATAGATAGATACACAGATAAATACATAGATACATAGATAGGTACATAGATAGAAGATAGAAGAAATAGATAGGTAAATATGACAGGTGAGAGATCAATAGTAGAGAAATAAATGTTTAATTATATAGAGATGGGTGACAGATGGACAGATGGTACAATAGATAGGGAGCACATAGATGGAGAGGGAGGGCAGGCGGGATAAACAGGAGGGGTGGGGTGAGCCTGACTCCTTCCTCGGGAGACTCCTGACTTCTGTAAAGCCTGCTCGATGGAAGAAGAGTGGCCAACCACCCCATCCTTATCCTACGTTCTTTGGTTCAGGAAGATCTGTCCCAGTAAGAACATCCACCTACTTCCAGGCTGAGTGCAAGAGAAGGTGCCCTACTGTCAAGCGTTGTGCACATGTATGTTCCCATGATAACACCCTGTCTCCGTTTTAACTATTTTCAGTGCATACACTAGGTGTGCTCCACATTATATAACGTGAAAGGTTGAAAGGCTGAAGGCAGGCAGAGCACACAGGGCAGAGTGCCGGTGTGTTCTGCTACCCCAGTCCACAGCCCACACACACACACACACATCAGATCATGACACACATCCTGAGAAAGAACAGGATTCATTGATCATGCCTTTGTCCCACATCGCTCCTGGCTTTTGCAGGTTCTCTACACCTACGGAGACCACTCACCTTCCTCGTCTATATTATCCAGAAAAGAAATGAAGCAGGCTGTCAGAGGGAGTGAGCTTTTTAGCACTTTAATCAAAGCCAGCCTTCCTGGCTCCCTGACTTCCTAGAATAAAATGCAGTTCACTCCCCAAACCTGCACGTCTTATTGGTGTTCGGACTCCACCTAGTGACAGATGGAGAGAATGCACCCAAACTTGCTCTCATTTGCAAGCCTAAAAGCCTTCTTCACCTCTAAAATTCGGGTTACACAGACTTAAAATTACAGAGACGTCCAGGGAACGATGTACAGTGATACATTATGACTACTTAGAGAGCTGGGGAAATGGCTTAACAGTAAAAGTGTGCGCTGCTCTTACAGGGACCTGGGTTCGTTCCCAATATCTGCATTGGTTGACTTAAAATTGCCTCAACTGTTAACTCTAGCACTCGGGGATCAGATGCCCTCTCCTGCCCTCTACAGGTACCTGCATGCACATAACACACATACTTTCACACACACACACACACACACACACACACACACACACTCATAAGAAAAATTAACCTTTTTTAAAAAATACTTAGAAAACTTCAGTGTCTAAACCTTGCTTTCAAGCATCTATGAGCTGACTCCCCCATTTTAACTCCCACTGTGTTTTGCCTGTATTACTTTAGACTTGTTGTTTGCATTAAAGTACATGACACCGCTTGTAAAAATTGCACTAATTATAAATATTTAATATAAAGTTTCTCATAATTAGTATAGAGAGACAGGACATTTAATAGTCCACCCATAATACCTGCCAAAACCCATAGTTTTTTCCATTAACCACATGGAATTTCCACAGAATATCCTTTCTCTAGGCTTAATGGTCCTCAGCCTACTAATGAGACTAAATAGGAGGTGGTGAATAATTTTGAAATCTCTGCATTAGGGTTGACAAGATGGCCCAGTCGGCATCTGCTGCCAAGCCTAAGGGCCAGTGTTCTATCCCCAGGATCCACATGGTAGAAGAATAGAACCAACTACTGCAAGTTGTCCCACATATGCCACACATGCACTGTAGCACATGTGTACACACACACACACCGACACACACACACACACACACACACACACACACGGCAGAAGCCAACCAGGCCACCACACCTTTCTAGTACGGGTAGTGGGTATCACTAAAGTGGATAAATACTGGATGAAAAGATGGGGGAAAAAAAACAGACAGAGAGTGGGGTCAGCACCATGGTGTGCAGCAGCCTGGAGCTTATGCAGATACAGACTCAGCCGGTAGAACATGCTAGATGGAATTACGATTGCCCTGGCTCTGGGCAACAACGGAGGCCCTGGATGAGGAAAGGTTCACTTTCTGGATTGAACCTCCTCAAAGGACCACTTGGTCTATGTCCTCTGGCTTTGCTGTCTAGGGAAGCCATGCTGATGTGAGTGGCATGGGTGACAACTTGAGGCCATGCTGAGGCTCGTGGTCTGTGCAGTCACTGGGGACCATGACTATGTCAGTAGTCCTGAAATGGCCAGGAGACATGTTGTTGTCTGAGACTTGTGTTACCAACAAAGGCCAGGCAGATGTTCATGGTCTGGACTGTCACATGAAACCATATTGATGTCTATGACCTGTGCTGAGCTGGCCGTGCCCCTCACCAGCTGCTGAAAGGCTCTCCACAGTTGATGGCTTCTGGAGGAAGTACAGGTAGAGAAAGACTTACCTGCCCTTGGGGGACTAGCCTTTAGGACTTTGGCCACACTCCAATGAGTTTATAGACAACATAAAATAAACTTGTCTTTTGGGGACTAGGGTGATCACATAGGAGGGGGTGAACATGGATCTGGGAGGGGAATGTGATCAGGGTGCATGTGAGATTCCCAAGTAATTAATAAGGAATGTAATTACACTTTGAAATAAATGTTTACACTATTACAACCAGATGAAGAGATTTTGTTTCTACAGCAAATGCGTTTTTTTTTTTTTTTTTTTTTTTTTCCTTTACTACTAGGTAGAAGATAACACTCTAATGAATCAAGGAGGGCACTTAATGTTTCTATTAAATGTGTGTTTTGTTCCTTTTTCTTGTGTTTGGAGAAAGTGAAGTCTGTCCTTTCATCTAAAATCTTAATGTGCCTTCCTGTATCCATCCCTCAAAACCTTCCTCCAGAAACATAACTGTTGTTCTACTCCGAATGAGAGTCAAGGCACATCCTTTTTTTAAGATTTACCTTTATTTCTTGTATGTGTGTGTGTGTATGTATGTACACACATGGACATCATATATGTACTTAAAGAGGCCAAAAGAGGACACCAAATTCCCTTAGAAGTGAAGATACAGACATTTGTGGGCTGCCATGTTGTGCAGGGAACTGAACCCAGGTCCTCTGCAAGAGCAAGAAGTGCTCTTAAGGACCAACCACCTCTCCAGGCTCTCTAAATGAGTTAGTGCATCAGGAGGCTTTGTTCAATGTTGAGACATAATCGTCTGACCATAGCAAAACCTTATTCCATTCCATAGCCAAGCCTCACAGCCAGAACCCTGTGTTCCAGACGCTATCATCAGACAGGTCCAGTCTTGCTCCCAGCCCCGTTCTTCCTTCTCTTTGCCTTTAGTGATATCTTGTCTGTTATCACTTGGATCCTAAAGACTCATGGGATATATTTTTGAATATTTACATTTTTATTAACATATTATACTTAATTATTATTATAATTATACTTAATAATGGATTTCATTGTGACATTGTCATGCACGTATACAATGTCACCCTCCTTTGACCCTCCTCCCCACTCACTCTGATTCCCCTCCCTCTTCTCAACAGGCCCCCCGTCAATTTGCCTGTCTTCTTTGTACTTTGTATGACCTGAAGAAATCTCCTCTTTCTCTCCTTCTCCCTCCCTCCCCCCTCCACCTTGCATTTTGAGAAGATATCTCATTTAGGGCTGATCACTCAACAGTCACTTTCTCTCAACACTTACATAATGGACCACTGCAGTGGTAGCCTATAGGTACTCACACAAACATTTAGAAGCCCATTGGATGAACACACCATGTTCATTTCTCCAAAACAATAACAGTAGCTTCCCTTCTGGGGCCTACATCCTCCCTAGACATGGGCTTTTGGTTGGCTCTCCAGGACCAGATGTGAATGCCCTCCTGGGAAGCGGGTCTCAGATCCAACCAGAGTGGCTGGTTACTCTCATGAGAGTTGTGCCACGGCTGCACCAGTGGGCACAGCTTTTCTGGCAGGTAGATTCTGTAGCATGCAAGAACAACAGTGCAATTGGACCGGTGACGCTTCTCCAATAGCCTGAACCTTCCAGACCCATGAGAGCTGGACAGCTGGAAGATGCTTGAGCTCAATTCCAGCTACACTCTTCTATGCTCCACGACTAAAGTCCGTGGTACCTTTGGCAGTGATTGTGTTTTAACCACTTTTCCCAGGGTAGCACAGTTTTAGGCTTTGGAAACTGTCTAGCAGAAGTGGGTAATTAGGGGTCTGGAACTCTACTTCCTGGTCCACAGTTATATGACAGTGAGCCTGTGACACAGGTGCCTGCTGCCATGACGTCACTCTCTGCTGTGATGTCCTGATGCCTTCTGAAGACATGGAATAAGTGGTTATGTCAGACATCTCCCCAAAAGTAACTAATATGTGTTCTTTCTCTATTCTTTCTCCTGGATATGCTTTCCTTCTTCACGGTACAGAAAAGAAAGCGTTGTGTAAAGGCCATGGGATGTGCCGGCTCATCTAATTGAGCCAGTTTAATTCCCTGAACCCAAATATAACTTTTGCATCTGAAAAACAGGGATATTTTCCTGTTTTACCCTATAGCAGTATGGATGATACAGACCTAAAAATTTCTGAGCCTTAGAATACATTAAGATACAAACTTAGAGCGTGCATCCCAGGACCGCTGCTAACTGTTCAAGGTCCATTATCAATCACTTTTATTTGGAGTGGGGGGCAGGGTAAGACCAAGGCTTGCCTCAAACTTACTACAAGATGGAGACAAGCTTCAGAACTAGACCTTCCTCCATCCACTTCCCAAGAACTGGGATTACAAATGTGTCACCCCACAGGCCCTACCGACCTTGTCATCATAGAAATTGTAGTATACTTAGTTGTTTTATTTTCTATCCATTGAGAACATATGGGTTTTACTCTAAATCTGAAGTCCCTCACAGTAGTCCCAATGACCCCATAAAGGTCATGGTTAGCTCTTCAAACCATGCCCAAGTCAATAGACATTATACTAAGAGCAGCTATAGTGGTTCATGCCTTCTATCTCAGCAGAGACAGATACCTGAAGATGACCAGTTCAAGGACAGCCTGGGCTATATCATGAGACTGTATATCAAGAAATCAAGAACTGACAATGTAGTTCAGTAGGCAAGAGCTTCCCTAGTTTATGCAAGGCCTTGAGTCTGAGTATAAGCACTGACAATCAATCAATTTCAATCAATCAATCAATAAATAAAAGCAACTTCAACACTTTGTAATGCTTTCTTCTCATTTTTATATTTCTCTAAACCAACTACCTTCTTCTTTCTTCTAAAAGTCCTCCTGCTTTCTCCGACTCCTCCCCACTTCTCTGATAGTCTGACAGTATCCCATAAGCCATTTCTTCCATAACCCATAATTATACTAACAAATTTACAGTTATTTGTAAATAAGCCTACTTAGGCATAAACCTCAGGCAAAGAAAACAAACTTAATGTCACACACAGGGATGGAAAAATTTGGGTCCAAAGCACAAACCTATTCCCTTCCTCGCTCCTTGCATTATTAATCATCTTGAGGTTGCAGTTTGCAGTCATCTGCTGGATAAAAGAACAGATTAGAGGGAGGCCAGGAGGCCTGCCAAACCTGAGGCAGATGCCTCCTCTTACATTTGGACCGGCCTGCAGCGCTCCATGTTCTGGCTCTTCCTTGGATCTAAGTCCTAATATCATATTTCTCTGATCCGTCAAAACAGCTCCAGAAGAGGTAGGACTTGATCCTGAATCTCCAGCATCCTGGGATACTTTGTGCACTCGCTGAATGGCAATAATTAACTGAGGGTCTGTTCAATTAGCTAATCTATTTCTGGGCTGAAGGTTTGGGGATAAAAGACACAGTTCCCACCTTCCGCAATTGTTCTGTCTCCTTGGGAGATTCAGTTTACAACATGCTGTCCAAAGTTCTGTAGTCAAAAAGATCTGAGGTGTCCTGGACTCTCAGATTGCTGTTCAAACCGGGAGCAGTTGAGAGCCAAGTAATTTTCCAGAAAGTGTGGTGTCTGAAGGAATAGCTAGCACCCAGACTCATGGGGGAAGGGAAGAGTCACTCACTCCTTGCAAATGGCAGGGTTCAGAGAGTTGACAGAAACATGAGCTGAAGATGTGAATAGGGCCTGGGGAGATGGCTCTGCAGTCCAAGTGCTTGTACAGAAAGGAAGAGGACAGCTCAGAGCTACAAGATGGCTTGGGGGTTAATGGGGGTTAAGGTTCTACTCTTGAGACTGGAAAGATGGCTCAGCCCTTAAAGATGTCTACTGCTGTTGCAGAGGACCCGAGTTCGATTTTCATCTCTCGTGTTGGACAGCTCTCAATTACCCATAGCTCTCAGCTCCAGGGGTAAGCCAACATCTCTGGCCTCACAGACACCAATATTCGTGAGCATTTATTTACCTACACACAGGCACGGAGTTTAAAATAATCAACCTTTAAAAATAAACAAATAATATTCTACTTTTGTTAGCACACATCCAACTAAGATCATTGTGCCATGAAAAAGAATTACGATCGGCCCACCCTGACCACCCTAGCAACACTGGCTCGGGGCATCCCATAATAAGACAACCCAGCACCTGCTGTGGGCAACACTGAGATAGACAAATGTGTGATGGAAAGATGGGAAAGATGGAGTGGGCGGTGGAGAGATGAAAGAGAGAGTAAAGCTGAGGGCTTTCACTGTGGAGAAAGGTAGGACTGGAGACTTGGCACACAGATAGAAGGAAGCCATGGTGAGGTCCTGGCCCTGACTATTGCCCAGGTCCATGTCTGAGTCTGTGGTCCTGCTGCAGCTGAGGTCTGTGTCAATGTCTGTGGTCCAAGTGACCACTAAAAGCTAAGCAGATATCTAGGCTGCCACCTGAAGCTGTGGGGACATCTGGGTCCATGACGTTGCCGGGGACTATGTCCAGATCCATGGTCCTATGGCAACCTGTGTTACCACCAAGAGTCATGCAAATGTCCCTGGTCTGAACTGTTGCCTAAGGCACTGTGCTGGGCTGGCCCTGTTCCCTACCCAGGCAACACAGAAGAGCTCTCCCTTATGGCAGGAAGCTAGTAAGCCAGCCCCAAGAATGGAAGCACAGAGGAACTGGCCCAACCCCTACTTTGCCATGAGGTGGCTTGGGTGAGAAATACCCTGCTGAGCCTTGTCCCATGTCACCTTAGGGCTACCTGCATGCAGCAAGTGGGAGAGGTGGCCCTAAGGTCAGAAGAGCAGGAGAGCCATCCCTGCCCCTCACTGGCTGCAGCACTTGGGAGAGTGGGCCCTGCACTTCACCTTGGCAGCACAGTTGAGCTGGCCCTGGTGGTAGGAGATGGGGTGGGGCCCCGATGAGGCAGCCTGAGGGCAGGAGAGCCAGAGAGCTCACCTTGTCACTTGCCAGTTGTAGCATTGGGTGAACTAGCCAGGACAGAGATGGAGAGCTCCCCCTGGTGGTGTAGGCTCAAGAGAGCTGGCAGGCTGTACTGGCTGGCTTTGTGTCAACTTGATACAAGCTGGAGTTATCACAGAGAAAGGAGCCTCCCTTGAGGAAATGTCTCCATGAGATCCAGCTGTAAGGCATTTTCCCAAATAGTGATCAAGGTGGGAGGGCCCAGCCCATTGTGGGTGGTGCCATCCCTGGGCTGGTAGACCTGGGTTCTATAAGAAAGCAGGCTGAGCAAGTCAGGGGAAGCAAGCCAGTAAGTAACATCCCTCCAAGGCCTCTGCATCAGCTCCTGCTTCCTGACCTGCTTGAGTTCCAGTCCTGACTTCCTTTAGTGATTAACAGCAGTGTGGAAGTGTAAGCTGAATAAACCCTCTTCTCCCCAACTTGCTTCTTAGTCATGATGTTGTGTGCAGAAATAGAAACCCTAAGACACAGGCTGGCCAACTCAGCTACCTCCCAGGCCCAGATCCAGAGCTTTGAGTTAGTCCACACCCAGCAGATTTATGATCCACTAGAACATGTGAAAGGACCAGTCCTATAGATCCAAAGCCATGAGATCTCCAGGACACAGGGAAACAACAGGAATATCAAGAGGAGTTCCTATGAGGACTCAGTATTGATAATGTAGCAGAAGCCTGAGACCCGACCAATGACTCATTGCAATGAACATTTGCAGGTAAAGCTGTTTGGACAAAAAGCTACACTGTGTGACACACTACTACAGCTCCCATGACAAGATGGTTTTATTATTCTATCTTCTTTTATGTCCTTTTATGTTGGGGCATAGAATTCAAGGGCAGAGGGCACATATCGAGGGCTGGGAAGGAGAGTGGGGTTAGGGTATGTGATGAGAAATTCACAAAGAATCAATAAGAATTTTAAAAGAAGAATTACTGTTACTGTAGATTTAACTTGAAGCACAGGTCTTATGATATGAAAATCGCAACAGCATGAGTCCTGAAAAGACTACGTGTCTTGTACCCTGCCTCCATGGCTGCTAGTAGAGACCAATAATGGGGAATTGAAGGGCTTCTTTGGCATTTAACTTGCTCATGATCCTATAGTCAGGGTACCACTCCATTAGAAAAATGCCTGTCCTAATAATGATGGAGTAAACTTTTATTATAGCGGTGGAATGGGAGCTCAGAGTTGGGATTCACTTAACTCAAAACTATGCAAAGGGTGAAAAATGAATTTAGTGTCTGTTCATAAACAGTTGGTTTAAAAATAAATAAATAAAATAAAATTGACGTTGTGGTAGATTGGATTACAATGGCATCAACTACCTGAAGCAATATTATGCATCTATGACCTCATTGTCATATCAGGGTGGATAAGGAAAATGTCTTTCCTTCTTGACTATGGGTCTATCGAGGTAAACTGCTGTGTGTTTGTTAATACAATGTTTGTAGGTGAGTTGTGAGCAGAGACTCAGCTTGAGTTTAGATAACTGTGTTTTCTTGTGTCTGGTATCCCAGTGAGAACAACAGAGCCAGGTATCTCCTGCCCTTCCAAAGGACAAAGCCACCTTAATTCATCTACAGACCTGTGGCCCAAATCACAGCCCCACCATGTGCATGGGGATACAATTGCTCATTTGTGTATGCTGCTGATAGTTGATGATTGGCTGTTACCCAGAAACCTGACTTGACACACAGCTCATCAATGCTATGGAGTATTCTCTCACTGTTGAGCAAGGCAGATGTTGATGAACTAGTAAAAAGTGATCTTTTACAAGACACACAGCATTTTCCTTACATGTCTGGGTTGGGGAGAAATGTGTATACATTTATTTGAATAATTTTAGACTGTCTCTAGGAAGATGCTGCATTGGAATTCTCTAGAAAAAAACTGGTAGGATAAATATATGTTTAAAGAAAAAATTTGAGATGGAATTTCTCTATGTAACAGTTTTTGCTGTCTTGGAACTCACCTTGTATAGATCAAACTGGCCTCAGACTCACAAAGACTTGCCTGTCTCTGCCTCCCAAGCTTCTGGGATTAAAGACACTGCACCCAGCAGATTAGGTATATTTCAAAAGAGGACCTATTAGAGTGGCTTACTTCTGGAAGGTGTTGCATTGCCCAATAGTGACAGTCTGTGTACTGGGGAGACTAAGAACGCAGCAGTCACTCAGTCCATGAGGCTGAATACCTCAGCAGTCCAGGGTTGGCCCTAAGGACCAGGATGGTCCCTGAAGAATCATCATTATCAGTCTGAAAGAGCTGAGGATGGTACCAGCAATCAGAATAGATGCACTCACCAGCAATAAAGGAAGGCACATCCTCTTTCTATCAGGGTCATGTGCATATGCGTGTGTATACACACTCATGAGCACACACACACAGAGCGCCTCCCACTCTCAGGCAGGACCTGAAGCATAGGCCATGGAAGGAACAGTGCTTACCAACTTGCTTTCCCTTGGCTTGCTCAGCCTGCTCTCTTATACCATCCAGAACCACCTGTGTAAGAATAGCGCCACCCACAGTGGACTGGGACCTCCCCCATTAATGCATAATTAGGAAAATGCCTACAGACCTATATGATGGAGGCATCTTCTTAAATTGATAGTCCTTCGTCCCAGTAAACTCCAGTTTGTGTCAAGTTGGCATAAAACTTCCAGCACAGTGGTTAACTATGACTGTCACCAAAGACCAGCCCTGGTTGGCTGAGGGATAGAACAGGAGTGGCACAACGGACCCCTTGCCGGAAGTGCCCTTCAGCCTTGGGATCCCAACACATTGGCAGCAACACCTGACAAAGCCTAGTCCATCAAAGTCCATAGTCGTGGGAAAGTAAATATGCTAACCTTGCTTTTTAGCTGCTGTAGTTCCGCTTCTGGATAACTGGTCCTGACAAGTAAAGTGTGTCAACCCATGGTGTGGCCTTTGTGACTTATAAGCTCACAAAGGCTTGGAGCTGTATTCAGGTCCCAAACACCCACTGTAGTCACTGACCAGCTAATAAAACTTTCTATGGACTTGAACTCATGTCCAAGTGGTCTTTTCCGGTAGATACCGCATAACAGTGATCAACCACTATCATTTCAGCACTTAGCAACAAGGAAAGGTGGTGTAATCCAGCTGAGTCTCCATCCTGGATGAACACCACCCAGAAATAACTTTGATTCCCACACATCTTCTTTTTTAAAACTGATTCCTGCACATTTCCTCTTCTTTTAGAAAATTACATTTGTTTTATTTTATTTATGTACATGCATGTGTCTGTATGAGTGTATGCCACGTGCTTGGATGCCCATGGAGGCCAGAAGAGGGTGTCGGGTCCTCTAGATCTGGAGTCAGGGGTCCTGGGAACCCTGAAGAGCAGCTGGTACTTTTGACTGCTGAGCCATCTTGCCAGTCCCATGCACTCCTTTTAGTATCTTTGGTATGGATAGGGAGGTATATCTAGGTCTAAGGAGGATTTGATTGGGTTGATAAACACCAGAATGGGAGCATGAAGGGACAAAAAGGAAATTGTGCTAAAAATGGGTTGCCATCCATATTTTTAAACAAGCCACCTTCCTCATTCCCTGTCTCCCTCTGTCTGTCTCTGACACCATCCCTAACCTGGGAGACTATCCCTGAAGCTGATATCATTATAACTTACAGCACCAAGAAAATGGATTCAACTTCTTAGAATAAACATATTAAGAAAAAAAAAATAGCTGACCAGAAATGCAATTTTTTTTCCTCACAATGAGGGGAGAAGTATATGTTTCTCTCCATATTTCACAGAGCCCAAAAACCACTGTGGAGAATAAGTGCATGTTGCTGTGGAAACCCAATGACACCATTACCATCATCAACAGTAACTAAATTCCTGTTAGTGCTGTTCTGAGTTACTTCCTACTTAGAAAAGAAAGAGATGATGTTTGCTGTGAGAGAATTTCTAATTATAAAGACTTCTAGAATTAGAACACCCTGGATAAGGAAGGATGAACCTTTATCATCCATCACTGCCGGGAGCTAGGGATGCAGGGATTCCTGAGAGTCAGCTCCTATCTGCCGAGTTCAGCTGGGAGTGGGCAGGGGCAGAGTCAGAAAGGAGTGGTTACTGGACATCCCGGAAATGTGGGGATGGGCCGCAAAACCGTCACATTGGACACCAGAAGCACATGCTTGTTCATAGACCCGTTTCCTGCTTTGCTGTCCGTCTCTAAACACAACATCTTAAGACTCATCATGCAGAGAGAAGAGTTCCTACGTCCTTCCCCTAAATCCCTTCCCTGTTCCCAGTTGTTGTCTTCGGGAGGGAGAGCCCCCCTGTCGCATGCAAACAGCACTCCTATAGAAACCTGTAGAGAACGGAAGTGAAGGCTTCAGCAAGCTGTTAAGTCACCGAACTCATGAATAATTTAGACTCCACTGACTGCCAATGAGTCTCTGATCCAAAACTCTGGGTCCAAGGAGACAGTGATGGGCAGCACACCTGGGAAGGCTAATATGGTACCCTGGAGAGTGATTCATCTTGATTTATTCTTTGTTGTCAGCAAGCCTTGATACAGGATGCTGCCTGCCTGCCTGGATCTGCAATGCTCTTGGATCACCCTCATTTGTTGCTTCTTGCTAGGCCTCTGGGACAGACCCAACCAACTGCCTTGACTCTGTGACAGACCCAACCAACTGCCTTGACTCCTGCATCTCACCACACTGTCTCCCACCCCTTTCCTGCCAGAGCACCTATGTGACCATCGCAAAGCAAGCTTTGCCCGATGGCAGTGGTTCTCAACCTGTGGGTCCCAACCCCTGCATATCAGATTATGTATTTCATAACAGTAGCAAATTTCATTATGGAATAGCAATGAGATCATTTGATGGTTGGGGGGCCGTTGCAGTCAATATTAAAAGGGTGGCTTATCCTTTTATCGCCCCCAAGGTCTCACTCCACAGAACACATTCAGTCCACATATCACTTGGCACTCCAGGCTGCCTCTAAGAACTCAGGCGTGGTTCTCTCCACCACCCTTGTTGTTTCTGTCCCGGGTGTATACAATCACCCTGGCGTGTTTCTTTCCTCCACTGCCTGGCACAAGCATGACTTCCAAGCCTGATAGCTTTTCAAGCAGGTTTATATATCAAATGCTCAATCCACACACCCTCTACACAATAAACTTATATCCAATGACCAAAGATACAAACTTCCCTTCTATAAGAGATTTTAAAATGGCCTATAGAACCCCTTTAAGATATCCATATCTACCTATCGCCAATTAAATCCACCTGGATATAGATCCTCCTTCACCAGGTCCATCTTGATTTTTCAGAATCTCCACTTCCGTTCCTCAACCTTTTTTCGCCTATCTCTCTACTGTTCAATCATGTATTGCCTTAACATAAATCTACAGGGGCCAGATTGCCACAGCATTAGGAAGGTTGAGAACCACTGCCCAACAGGTGGCTTTCCTCCCCCTCTTGCCATAGCCATGCCCAAGCCCATGCCCTACTGGAATGAAATGAGTGTTCTAACACTCTCACATGACAGTGGGATTCCCTAGGGAAGTGAAACCAAAAGGTCGGCTAGTGTGCTACGCAGGCCAAGGCCGTGGAATGAATACTGCAGCCTGCCCATTTCCAAAGCTGCCGGAGTTCTTAAATGTAATTCTGAGAACTTTGGGCCCTGTAGGCCATGAACACCCACTTCCCTTCTAGCAAGAGTAAGGTGATACTTAAGGAGTCTCTAACAGTCACCCCATTTCCTACAGGGAAAAGACTGCTAAAGGAAGGCACACAGTTCATAATGTCTAAAGATAGATTGTCATTGGGCTGCCTAAAGCCTGCTTGGGTCAGTCTTTGCAGCCAGAACTCTGCTTAATACGCTCGAATGTCACTTCCTTAATCCAGAGCCTCTGTGTTCACCTCACCTATGGTTTATACTCACAATCCAATCTCCCCCAGTTGCTGACACTTGAACAGGCGACACCTTCCCTCATCCACTGTCCTACCTCTTAGGGACTAACATATCCTCTGCAAGACAATGCTACCAACTTAACCAGAGTGTGACCACTGTGAAGGACACACCAGTCTTCCAGGCAACGGTGCAGAGAGAAGAACCTAAAACATTGCCTCAGTGGGGACATGAAGTATTCGGGGAAGACAGGGTGGCTAGAGTACTCCAGAGAGCCAAAGCAAGGAACACCACTGAAGAAGGTCCTACCAAATATCCCCCTGAGTAGGCGTAGGGAGTAACTTGTGAAGTAACTACTCACAAGAAAAGACTAGAAGACTGAATGTCTAACCAGCAACATGGCTCGGCAGGTAAAATCGTTCGCAGGTTTGACCACTGTCCCCTGAGCATGAACACACGGGCATCCTCTGTTACAGAGGCCCAGGCTCCAGCTGGTCTGTGGCTCACACTAGCAGCCTAGGTCTTAAATTGCAAACCATATTTGGATTGACTTGGGTTGGACTGTTTTGTCCAGGACGTGTGTAGTGAGGCTGTGATGACATTCAGATTGTAGTGCAGTTAGGTCTGAAGTAACGGAACCAGAAAGGGGGAGGGGCTCTAAGACTCCCTGCAATGCTATAGTCTGCCCAACTGCAGGTGGTCTTAAAAGCGGTAACTCAGCACATTGGCAGGTTATTATAGAAGAAACCCAACAAGGGGAGATGGGAGGGAGAGATTGCAAAGAGACATGAGGAAACTGGTGGAAGTGACAACTGTGTTTCTCACCTTAGTGCTGTGTGTTACCCTGCTGGTCCCCTGCACAAGTTAGGAAAATTCATCTCCCCTCCTTCCTCCAACCCCTCCCAGACAAAGAAAATACACTCCACCCCACCCTACTCTCCCCAACCTCACCCTCCCTCTGCACCCCACTCCATCTCAACCAGAAACCCCGTCCCTGCCCCACCCACTTGGGGAAAACTCCCTCTGGGCAAATACATCATCACTCCTTGCCTCTGAGTTTCCAGCAACCCATTCAAGACTGCCCATCCATGGGCTCAGTTTTTGACCATGTATGGACACAATCTCAACTCCTAACTGGTACATCATCATCCCTAGCCTAAACTCTATAAACACCCCCTTGCTTTAGCCTGGATATGTGACTTCACTAATCTCTGCCTGTGAGACCAATGAACCTACCTGACAGTTGCCTCCTAATAAACCGGCCTTTATCTACTTTTAATCTGCTCTAATCTGCCCTGTATCTGTGTCACCAGGGAGAGCAAAAGCCTATAACTTTGCTCCCACTGGTGTGTGTTTATGTCAAGACTGACAAATTATACTCTCTAAATTTGATTCTTTTCTGTGTGTTTTCTTTCACATTGATTATTTATCAAAAAACTGACTGTGGTTATCAATGGCCACTGTGCGTCTGTAGCACAGTCAGAAGGAAATGTAAAGCCAATGACAACAGTGACAAGAGAGTGCTGCAGTATTCACACTGAAGTGCTGCAGGGCTCACACCGACATGCTGCCAAGTTCACACTGAATGATGTGCAACAGCATTCACACCAACATGCACAGAGTTCACACCAACATGCACAGAGTTCACACCAACATGCAGAGTTCACACCAACGTGCACAGAGTTCACACCAACATGCCAGAGTTCACACCAACATGCAGAGTTCACACCAACGTGCACAGAGTTCACACCAATGTGCACAGAGTTCACAACCAATGTGCACAGAGTTCACACCAACATGCTGCGGTGATCACGCCGACGTGATGCAGCACTCACACTGATGTTAACACTGATGTGCTACACAGGGTTCACACTGGTGTGCTGCAGCGTTCACACCGACATGCTGTGGCGCTCACACTCCTGTGCTATGTCACTCACACTGACATTCTGCAGCACTCGCTGACACGCTGCAGAGTTCACAGTGATATGTGCGGCGCTCACACTGATATGCTGCTGTGCTCACGGGGACATCTTACAGAGTTCACACTGTTGTCCCTGAATAGACCTCCACACCTCAAAATCCTGTGTTGAGAACTCTATCCCAGCACAACTATACTGGGGGGGGGGGGGGTAGGGCCCAGTGAGTTATTTAGTCACGGTGATTGGATTTATAACGATGATCAGTGGGCAGGGGAACACACTTTGTCTCTCGTTCCCTCTTACCCTAGCTCATCCTCTATCCCTACCTTGAGGTGACAAAGCAAGGAGACTGTAGTCTTGTCATAGCTCCGGGTGTGAGCTCAACACAATACAGAATCACCTGGGAGGAGGGACCTGCAAATGAGGAATTGCTTGAATCGGTTTGGCCTATGGCTGTGTATGCCTGTGAGGCATTTTTTTAAATGACAATTGATGGAAGAGGGCCCACGGTATATCAGAGATATCCATGGGGCTGGAGCAACAGCTGAGCAGTCGAGAGCATTGGTTGCTCTTGCAGAGGACTAACGTTCAGTTCCCAGCACCCACATGATGGTTCGCTGCCTTCTGAAACTCTACTACCAAGAGATGCTAGGCCCTCTCCTGACATCCATGGGCACTGTCCATGCACTGCATATGCATAAAAACACATAAATCATTAAAAGAAGCAGAAGGTAAAGAAAGGTAACTAGGAGAGCCAGTAATCATCACTGCCCCATGGTCTCTGATGTAGTTCCTCCCTAGGCTTCCCGTAGTGATGATATAGGACGTGAAATAACTCCTGCTGTCCCAAAGGCAGTCTGGGTCAGCGTCCTATCATAGCAGCACAGAAACGAACGGACAATTCAACTTCTTTTTGCTATGACCGAATACCCGAGAAGAAACAACTGTAGTGGGAAAGGGTTTGGCTCACATGAAAGCTCCACCTCCTAAACGTTCCACAGTCTTCCAAAACACCACCACCATGCGGTGTTAGTCATGTGGTGTGAGCCAAGGGGACATTTCATATCCGAACCATCACACAGGTCTGCACCAGACTTCATGGTCTGCAGAGATTAGCTATCTGTGGTAGGCGGCTTCCAGCATCATGAGAAATAAATTTCTTCATAAACTATCCAGCACAAAAACAACTGAGACACATAGAATATGTGAAATGGTATAATGTTTAAAATAGGCTCTGAGATGCTTATTGATATACAAATACGTGTTTGTTTGTACATTCATCTAACATTCATTAAGATTTCTTTTCAGGGTAAGATCTCACTGTGTAACCCTGGCTAGCTGAGAACTCCAGTGATAAGCCTGCCTCTGCCTCCTGAGTGCTAGGATTAAAAGTATATGCCATATTAATATTTTTAACTTGCAAAATATGTATGGGCGTTTTGTCTGTGGGTATGTCTGTTCAATGCCAAATAATTCAAAAAGAGAAGAAGAAAAGAAAACTTTGAACTTGCAGCCCAGATATAATTTCGGGACTTAGGAGGCTGAGGAAGGAAGCATGAGGCAGGTTAAACTATGTATTTAGACCCTAAGCAAGAAATCAGACCGGGCATGGTGGCCCATGCGTGTGGCTCTACTACTTGGGAGGTAGAGTCAGAAGAATCAGGAGTTCAAGGTCATCTCTGGCTACATACTAGTTTCAATGTCCAGCCTGGGCTATCGGAAACCTTGTCTCCAAAAAAAAAAAAAAAAAAAAAAAAAAACTCAAGAACAACCTCCTACAAAACAATAAGCAATTGTAGATCCATCCACTCAAACGAACAAGCAAAATCTCCCCAAAAAGGGCAGGAAAGTGGCTCATCCATTAACAGTATGAATTCCAGCACTCGGGTAAAAAGCCTGTAGCCCCAGCACTGAGAGGGACGGAGATAGAGGTTCTCTGGTGTGGCAGAAAAATAGAGACTTTACCACTGCTGCATCAAGATTCACATACAAGAAACCAGCTGGCAAGGACTGAGTACCCTTCCATCCCAAGGTTTCAAACAGTCAGTAACACATGGTCAAGAAAAGCTGATGTGCTAGGCTGGAGAGATGACTCAGCAGTTAAGAGCACTGGATGCTCTTCCAGAGGTCCTGGGTTCAATTCCCAGCAACCACATGACGGCTTACAACCAGTGTGCTCATGACAGTGCACTCATACATAAAATAAATAATAAATCTTTTTAAAAAAAGAAAGAAAAAGCTGATGTGACCAGCACCAGCAAGGGTGTACTATAGAGTGAACTATAATCCTGCAGCTTGTGGCTTAGCACTCTTTTTTAATATTTATTTATGTATTATATGTAAGTACACTGTAGCTGTCTTCAGACACACCAGAAGAGGGCATCAGATCCCATTACAGATGGTTGTGAGCCACTATGTTGTTGCTGGGAATTGAACTCAGGACCTCTGAAGAGCAGTCAGTGCTCTTACCCACTGAGCCACCTCTCCAACCCAGCCCAGAACTCTTGAAGCAAATGATTTTTTCTGCTCATGGTCCACTCTTCCTCTCAGAAATGCTTTCTCCTTAATAACTGTCTCTGTTTCCACATCTCTTGTCCCAGGACCCAAGAAATTGGATATTTCTCCAGAAAACCTGAAACTTAGATCCACTCCTATAACAGTAGAACTTGCTGGCTGCCAGCCTACCTAAAAATGTGAGTTTCAGGTCCCATGGGAGACTCTGTCTCAAAAGAATAGATAGAAAGAGTAAGGACTGCAGATGCCTTCCTCTGCCCTCTACAAATGCACAAGTGTGTGCACTTGCACACATAGGCACACAGATGTGCATATACCACAATATACCACATATACTTTACACACACACACACACACACACACACACCACAAACGTCCCCAAACTAACAAGCTAAGTTTCCACTGGGGCATGGTGTTCCATGCCTATACTCCTAATGAGATGAAGACTAAGCTAGCTGAACTGTTTCCAAAATAAAAGCAACAAGAACAGCCGAGCCCATGGCCAGGCTTCTCGGTCCTCCTTCCAACAGGGCTGCGTGGAATCATGTTGAGTGGAATAAGTTTGTCTTTTGAATCTAACAAAGAGTTGGACCTCTGTTGCCTGCCTTTATTTACTGCCCATTCACTTTAAAAGGAAATCTTTCATTAAAATACCAGAATGGAAACAAAAACAAGTAATGATAAAAAGACAGCTGGTCACGGGCCTTGGAGAAACAACACTTCAGGTCACTCTGGTCGTCACCCTCTCCCACGTATGGCCCCACGGCTGCTCAACTTCCGCTGTCCCACTTGAAGGGTGGAGCATCATTCCTGCGTGTCTCCCCTCCCCACCCCACCCCCAGCTTATCCAATGTGTTCTGGGTAACTGGATGCACAACCTTTTCCTGTTCCACAATCTCTTGGGTCAGGAAAGATCATCATATGGTTAACTCCATTTCATCCAATTGAAATTATAGTTCATCAGATCTGGCCTCTGATATACTGAATGGGAGTGAAAAACGTCAAAGGGCTGACGTGGAAACTTGGGCTCTTTGGAAAGTCGGTTGGATGGTGTTTTGCTAGAGCAGACATGGGAAGGGGGTTTAGCTGAAGTGGACACAGGTGTGAAAGGCTAAGGAAGACTTGTGGGGAACATTTCCCTGAAGCAGACACAGTAGAGAGGATGTTCTGCTAAAGCAAGCACGTGAAAGAACACATGATGAGGGGTTCTTTGCTAATGGCTTGCATTTATTGGACTGCTTTACTTTGTGTAGTTGAGCTGCATTTGTCGGGACTCCATAGAGAGAAACGCACCAAAAAACTTCTGGTGATGTGCCTCGGTTTCTTGCCACAGGGCTGAAGCAAGACCCATAAAGGACACGTGATGTGTGGTGGGTATAAACAGGAATCGATGGCAGTGATGGAGGCCGAGTTTGGCTTTTTTATAAAGATGTGTAATGCCTGTATGTCTTTGTTGATCTTCGCTTCCCTGAGAGTCACAGTGGAGAACGTCCCCTAGTCCCTCCTGGTCCCTCCTGCTGATCTGTACCAAGGCTGAGGCCTGGCACTCCCTCCTAAGTTGTGCCACTGCTGCTGGTTGGTGGTTCTATCAGAACTCTACCAAACTGGACCCACTGCTGCTGGTTGGTGGTTCTATCAGAACTCTACCAAACTGGACCCACTGCTGCTGGTTGGTGGTTCTATCAGAACTCTACCGAACTGGACTGCGGGTCTGTCAGTGAAGTGTTTGTGAGTGGATTAAGTGGCTGCTGCTGACTCCTGTAAACTGAACTGCTGATTTCCAGATAATACAGGCAGGAGTTGCTCCAAAGAACCTTTCTAAACAGGTCCACTTCCCTCCCCTACCCTGCGTATCCTTTCCCACTACTTCTGGTGGGTGGTGGGCTAAAAAGGAGGTTAAAGAATTTAAGAGCGGCTGGAGAGATGGTCTCATGTGTCTGAAGACAGTGACAGTGTACTCATATAAATCACTTAAAAAAAGAATTGAAGAACCATCACTAAAAATAGGTCTTGAAAAAATTAAGGTTATGAAGGACTTTAATTTCTCAATCCTGCCTGCTCCTTAATTTATTGTTATGCTATGGAATTCTCATGAATAAAACCCTTGCTTTTTAAAAATTCTTGCTGGGCAGCCCCAACTCAAAATTAATCTTTCCTTTTTTCTCCCCCTTTCCCTCCCTACAGCTTCTCCCTCCAGTTCCCTCTCCTACACCTGTCCCTCTCACACACCTCCCAATTCTATGCCCCCCCCCCAAGGATCTCATACAGCCTCTTACTCCACCAGTAGCTAAAAATGATCTTAAACTCCTGGTCTTCAAGCTTTTGCGCAATCCCCCACATGCTGGCACACAGCACCATGTCTGCCTTCGACGTTCCCTTTCTCTCCCTCCCCCAGTATCCTTTTGGGAGGACATGCTTTAAAAACAGAACTGCAACTGTGCCAGTGGTGGTTGCAATAGGAATGGTCCCCACAGACTCATGAATGCTTGGCCCATGAAGAGATGCGGCCTTGTTGGGATGGGTGTGACCTTATTAAAGGAAGTGTGTCACTGTGTGGGGGAGCTTTGAGGTCTCCTATGCCCAAGCTCTGTCCATTATAAAACATAGTCCCCCACTGGTGACTTTGGATCAAGATGTAGAACTCTCAGCTCCTCAAACATCATGTCTGTCTAGACACTGCCATGCTTCCTCCATGACGATGAACTGAACCTTTAAAACTATACCCCAGCCCCAATTAAATGTTTGCCTTTGCAAGAGTGGCCTTGGTCACGGTGTCTCTTCACAGCAATAGAAATCCTAAGGCAGAATTGCTACCAGGGACTGGGATATTGCTGAGATAGGTTGCCCATGCTTTTCTTTAGAGGAATGCGGAGTTTTGAAAATTTGGATTAGGAAAGCAATGGAAGGCTCTAAGTGGAGCTTACTAGACCATCCTAGTAGAACCAAGGAAGTCAGTGGTGCTGAGCATGATTTGAACTGTAGGGGTCTGGCTCAAGAGGTATCAGAGATGTATTTTATAAATTGTTTAAAGATCATTCTTGTATTTTGGTGAAGAATGTGGCTGCTTTTGCCCTAGTCTGCCTGAAGCTAAGGTGAAGAGATTTAGATGAATTTGCTAAGGAATCTCAAAACTGGCTAGCATAGACTCTGTCCTGTATGTCACTCTGGTGAAAATTTTACTGAAACAGGACAAGTTTTGAAAGGAAAATGCAAAATGTTTCAAAGATAAAAGAGCAGCCAGGAAATGGAATGGAGCTGAATCCTGTGCTCCGGGATATTAAATGGAAATGAGGGGGTGGTACCTTGGGGCAAGATCCCATCCAGCTAAACTTCCAGCTTGTGACAGGTAATTAAAGAAAAACTTAGTTCCAGCCATGGTGGTATAGGCCTTTAGGGCCAGCAAAGGGAGCCTTTAATCCCAGCACTCAGGAGACAGGTATGTGTATCTCTGAGCACGTCAGTCTGGTCTACAGAGCAAGTTTCAGGGTAGTGAAGCTTAGGCAGTGAAGAAAACCATGGAAAACAAAACTGGTGAAGCTGTAATTGTATAAAGGCCAATGGCCCTTCTAGCTCAAAGTTCCAAAATCCTTTCATAGTCCTCTCTAAAACATGGTCAGATTGTCAGAGGAATCCCCCACTATGTTGGTACTGATTTCTGTCTTAGTTTACTGCTTGTCATCATTTTACTGCTATGAACAGACACCATGGCCAAGAAAACTCTCATAAGAACATTTAATTGGAGCTGGCTTACAGGTGTAGGCAGGAACATGGCAGCATCCAGGCAGGTACGGGACAAGCAGAGCTGAGAGTTCTACATCTTCATCTCAAGGCTACTAGTGAGAGACTGACTTCCAAGCAGCTAGGATGAGGGTCTTAAAGCCTACATCCACAATGACACAAATCCACTACTCCAACAAGACCACGCTTTCTAATAGTGCCACTCTCTGGGCCAAGCATATCCAAATTATCACCTACTATGATAGACTTTGGAGACTTTGGGAGTTGGTTCTTCAAGCCTATGGGGGCCATGAAGTGGAATGTGGTTGTTTGAATAGGTGTGACCCCCAACAGACACGTTTGAATGCTTGGCCCATAGAAAGTACATTATTAGGTCTTGTGGCCTTGTTAGAAGAAGTATGTCACTGTGTGGGGGAGCTTTGAGGTCTTCTAAGCTCAAGCTCTGCCCAGTATGGAACATAGTCCTCTACTGCTTCCTACAGATCCAGATCTAAAACTTTCAGCTCCTTCTCCAGCACCATGTCTGCCTGCATGCTGCCATGCTTCCTGCCATGATAATGGACTGAACCACTGAAACTGTGAGCCAGCCCCAGTTAAATGTTCTTTATAAGAGTTGTCATGGTCATGGTGTCTCCTCATGGCAATGAACCCCTAAGATAGCATTTCAGGTTTCAAAATCTTTCCTTGTTTAGGGTTTTACTGCTGTGAACAGACACCAAGAGTTGACCAAGGCAACTCTAATAGGGACACCATTTAATTGGGGCTGGTTTATAGTTTCAGAGGTTGAGTCCATTATCAAGGCAGGAACATGGCAGCATCCATACAGGCATGGTTCATGAGGAACTTGAGAGTTCTACATTTTCATCTGAAGGCTGCTAGCAAAACACCGCTTCCAGGCAGCTAGGATGGGGGTCTTAGAGCCCATACTTACAGTGACACACCTCCGCCAACAAGGCCACATCTCTTAACAGTGCCATTTCCCTGAGCCAAGTATATGCAAACCATCACATTGATGTGAGTCATCTGTTAAACAAGGTTCACTCCCCTACCCTGAGATAGAGGGACCCTGTCACATAGCCTAATTCACAGGCCCTGTATGTCTGTCATGTAGCATAAGCCACACAATTAACTAGGCGTGCTTCAATGGCGTGCTTCAATAGGATACAATTCCTCCTCTTTCCATAAAAATCTTGAAGAGAAAGTACCTTGCTTCATCTAAAAAGGGCCTACAGCATGCTGTAAGTGTTCATAAACCTCTGTACTGAAGGAGTATCCGAAGACTCAGCGTACTCTAGAACTTTCCTCTCCCTCCCTAAAACCAGCAATCACATCTTCTGACATGGGGTACACTTTCACTTCTCAGACACGTTCTTAATGCATGAACTCATCTAGTTACCATCTGTCCCCTGGGCTGCTAACATCACCCCCCGTTTATCACAGCATTCATATTTGTTTACTTGCCGTGTTCCCTATAGAAATGTGAGGTCCGAAAGGCCAGCAGATCTGATTGTATGCATGATTACATGTCCAACGCTGAGCACATCAAGACAGGCCTGTGGCAGATGTTTTAAAACCTTCGCTAAGCAAGTAAACCTTTATAGCGGTTTATGGTTCTTGATGCGGCTGCTCCCTCCCAATCACTAAGAGCTGAGGCTAAAGCTAAGAACTAACTCTGGCCCTTAGTTCTGTGTGTTTGGAAAACCTAGAGTCCGGGGGTGGAGGTGGGGGTGCTACAGCCCAGGAAGTGGGTGGGATGGGATGGTTTTAGTTCGACATGCCCAGATTTCATAAAAGCTAGGGCTGAGGAGAAGAATTAGCCCTTACACAGTTTGCCATGGACCTGAACTTGGTCTTCAGAAACCACGTGAAAAGCTTGGTGTTGTCATCCTAGCGCTGAAGACACTAGAGGGCCCTGGGGCTGACTGGGCAGGCGGGCTAACCAAGTCAGCAGGAGGGGAGGAGAGAGAGATCCTGTCACAGCAAACAAGATGGGGAATGTATTTCATAAAAAGAGACCAGAGACCTGTTTGGGGGGTACAGTAAGGTGTGGGGGAAGGGGGTGCCTCTGCAGGCCCATGCTGTACCTGAGGTACTAGCCACAGTAAGAATAGAGTTTATTCAGGACATAGAGGAGTTGAAAGAAAGGCAGAGAGAGACAGAGACAGAGACAGAGAGACAGAGAGAGAAAGGAGGAGGATGCAGAGGCCAGCTATGGGCACATGGACAGTAGGGGGAGGGGAACGGGGAGAGAATAAAGAGCAAGAGAGTGGAGAGGGGGCAAGCAGCCCCTTTTACAGTGAGTCAGGCACGCCTGGCTGTTGCCTGGTAACCGAGGGGTGGAGCCTAGGCTAAATGCCAATAGGTAGTGCCTGAGGAATCTGAGAAAAGACACAGGAAGTTGACCTCTGGCCTCCACATACACACACACACACACACACACACACACGTGTGTGTGCATGCACATGTACATACACATACAACAAAACAAGCACAGCAATGGGAGTTGGGGATGTCAGAAGTGAAGTGGCTAAAGAAGGAAGGAATGGGTAAGGGAATGGCTCTATCCACTGGTGTCTGAAAATACCAAAAGAGCTCGGTCTGGTGTCAGAGCACAGAAATCCCAGCACTCAGTAGGTGGAGGCAGAAAGACCAGAAGTTCAAGACCAGCCTTGGCTATGTACATCCTATATTCAAAAGCTAAAAACATGGATTGTTTTTTATTAAAAGAATCAAGTAGTCAGACGGGTGTGCTGTTCTGGGCTGCCCTGCTCCGTGCTACGGTGCTGGCTTGCCCTGTGTGGACCGGACCCCCAGCACCACCCCACACCCGCCTTCGGGCTGCTTCCCAAGAGGCTTGAAGAGCCCCACAGAAAGTAGCGCTCCTTCGGAGAGGGCTGGTGATGCCCCTCCTGGGACCATCTGTGCGTCAGGTGCCAGTGACCTTCAAGAGACTTTGCTGTGTACTTCTTCGGGGAAGAATGGGAGAGTCTCAGTGCTAGCCCCTCTACCGTGATATGATGCTGGATAACCTCAGGGACTTGAATGTGCTGGGATGCTGTGGCCAGAGAACGGGCCTTATTTCTTGTCTGGAACAGCGGGATGAGACGTGGGTTGAAGACTGGGACGGATCCGAGTTTCTGGAAGGACAAGAAGGTTTCTGCCCAGGCGGCGGAAAGTTCATAGCTCATAGGGTGGCTTCAGCTCCTGAGAAGACCCATTCATGGACAGGAGCCTTGAGGAAGAAGGTCCTGACATTCGGTAAGGTGCGCGTCCTCAGAGCTACCTCTGGGAGAAAAATGGGCAAACACGAAGCTTTCCAGAACCAGATGTGTGGGGAAACCCGCAGGATGCAGCCAGGTCTCAAGGAGTAGGGTTAGAGCGGCACAGAGGGACATCCCTTCATCTGTGGCATTTGTGGGAAGGCAGTGAGCGGCCATAGCCGAGCCGGCTGCTCACCAGACAGTACACACTGGAACCAGGTCCATTGAGAGCTTCGAGTGTGACCAGACTTCCCACTGGGGTTTAAACCTTCTGCGCCACCAGAGAACCCACACAAGTGAAAAGCCCTTCTGCTGTGAGGTACGTGGACAGGCCTTCAGCTTGAAGGACCGCCCGGCACAGCATCGCAAAATTCACACCGAACACTGGCCCCGCGTGTGCAGCGACTGTGGGGAAGGCCTTCAATCAGAAGTCAAACCTGCGGCACAAGCTTGTTCACACTGGAGAGAAGAAGCCTTATTGCGTTGACAACTGCCGCAAGGCCATTGGCACTAAAGAGAAGCCTCAGCCACCGGCAGCGATTCACAGTGGAGAGAAACCCTATACCTGCGGCGTGCAGAAAGGTCTTCGGGTGGCCCAAGGGCTTCATCACCCACCAGAGGCTGCGCTTGACCAAGAGGTTCCGTGAGCAGTGAGCAGCATGGGAAGGGCTTCCTCCAGCTGGGCTTTTTCAGGAGACATCAGAGAACTGCTGGGCGGGAAGTGGATTGGCTCGTGTGGGCCACTGGGCCCTCCCTGTTCTCGGCCATGGGGAAGAACTACAGCGGATGATCTCAAGCCGAGGCCACACACGGATGGTCCTTGAAGCAGCTCTTTTTGCCCTTTGCAGGTCTCTGAGGAAGTTCTGCCAGGAAAGTGACACAGGGAAGGAGTTAGAGGCTATTTTGAGCCAACCAATGTGGTTGATCCAAATCAAGCTCAGGTCGTCTAAGAGTAGTGTGTAGTCGTGGCCTGCTGAGCCATCTCCCCAGACCCTTCCCCTTAACGAGGAAGGTCTGTTTGTTCAGTTCCAAGAACATATAGTGTTTTGGTTTTACTTTCAAAGCAAAAGGAGAGGAGAAGGAGGAAGAGGAGGAAAAAGGAGTTGGTGCTTTTGGGGGTTGGAAAGATGGCTCAGTAGTTAAAAGAACTGACTGCTTCTCCAGAGGACCAAGGTTTGCTCCCAATGCCCTCCTGCGGTCCTCAAGACTCTGCATGCACAGAAATGCACTCAGGAAGACATACACACAAAGGAGCCATAAAGAAATGGCACCTTTGCAGTGCGCCTCCACTCTGGGGGTTTGCGTTGGCCTTTTCTGAGACTTCATTGGCCCCACTTCTAGTTTTAAAGACTTCAGAGTAATTTTCGCAGAGATAGTCATGTTACAAACCAAGAAGACAGTCCTCCATCCTCTTCCAACATCGAATTCCTATTGCTTCATTTTCACACCTGACTACCTTACCTAGGAACTCCAGCCTGGTTCGAGATAGGAGTGGGAAGGGTGACCTTCCTTCCCAACTATGGGGAGGAGGAACAACTTTCTACCTTCAAACCGTGTTAACTGTGTTTAAGTTCTTTTGACCAAACTGAAAAAAAAAATCTGCACAACTCTTGTTTAAGATTTTTACAACAGTCTGGTTATAATTGTCCAAAAAAATTGTTGGGGAGGGGAGGTGTCTAACTTTCATTTTCCCATGAAAATTTTAAATTGCAAACTAACCTTGGATTTTAGAATAAAATATATAAGACTTGGCTGAGGAGAATACAAAAATGCTCAGGTTTGTTTGGTTTTGTTTACTTACAAGCACACTTTTTAAATGTCTTTATTTTAAAAGGATGTTGTGACACACAACTTTAATCCCAGCACTCAGGAGGCAGAGGCAGAATATCTGAGTTAGAGACCAGCCTGGTCTACACAGCAAATTCCAGAATAGCCAAGACTACACAGAGAAACCCTGTCTCAAAAAAATAAAGGAAGATTCTCTGTGGACATGCAAACATTTGTTCTCCCTTTCCACTATCTGAGTACTGGGGACTGACCCAGGATATTAGGTTTGGTGACTAGTGCCTTTGTCTCATGCGCCATCTTGTGTGTGTGTGTGTGTGTGTGTGTGTGTGTGTACACGCACGTACATACACAAAAACATACACACACTGAGACAGGATCTCATGTAACCCAGCTTGGCTTCAAATGTGGCTATGAAGCAAAGGATGGCCTTGAACTTCTGATCCTTCTGCCTTTACCCTGCTCCCCAGTGATAGGGTTATAGGTATGCGCCAGCATGCTCAGTTTATGTGGCTCTGAGTCTTGAACCCAGGTTGTGTGTGTAACCATTCTGTAGCTATCAGAAGGCCAAGGAATGCTAAAAAAAAAAAAAAAAAAAAAAAAAAAAAAAAAAATCACAGATGACTCGGGGGGAGGGAGAGAGGCAAGGAGGAGGGAGAAAGAGAGAGAGGGAGGGGAGGGAGGAGAGGGAGGAGAGAGAACAGTGGTGCAGGCTTTATAAAGGAGGGATAGAGTAAAGTCATCTGCACGGCTGGGAACTGCAGTTTTAGTGACTGGGCCTCTAGTGCGGAAGACAACTGGAGGCGGTGGGGGGGGCACGTGCGTCTGGAACGTGGGTGGGTCTCACATTGTACAAGCAGGCGGCTCTACAGGCTGAGCTCTACCCCAGATATTTGGTTTGATTTTTGTCTCCATGTTAATGAAGAATAATGTCACGGACCCTTTTCTGCAACACCTTTGTGTGGTTTTGCTGTCAAGTTAACAGTAGCCAGATAAACACTTGGGAGCACTCCTGCACCTGCCTTCTGTGAGAAGGACTATAGAACTGTTACTTCTGATGTACATCCCCTTTGGGACCCGGATCTAGACTTTTCCTCTACAGGACAGTTTGCAGCAGCGATGTTAAGGATGGATTTAGGGTGACTGGGTCATCAAGTCCTAGAATGAGCTCCGGCAGTGTTGAGGGAACTTGTCCATTTTGTGTAACTTATTAAATTTATCTGCATGAAATCATTTATAATGTTTCCCCTCATGTCTCTAGGATCTACAGTGATATCCCCTCTCACTGCTGGTTGTTATAAATTTTGCAGTTGTCTTCCTGGCTTTAAGTCTGGCTGGAGGCCTATTGATTTTATTAAATTTGAAACAGCTTTTGCTCTTATTGGTTTTCTGTATTAGTTTTCTCTTTTCTGTTTCATTGATTTCTATCCACTTTTATATTATTTCTACTGATGCTTTGGCTTTTATTTGCTTCTTTCCCACCCCTCCCCCAGGTTTCTTACAGTGGGTAATTAGGCCCCTTTGCTCTTTAAGCAAATGCATGGAACTGCCCTCTACCTCCCTCGTGGCTTAGCTACATCTCAGAATTTTGAAATGTTGAGGTTTCATTTTTTATTCAAAATATTTCCAAGTTTCTTTAGGGATTTAGTCCCCTGATCTTTAAATCATTCCGATTTACTTTTAGGGGCTTTTTCAGATATTCTCCCATTGATTTTTGTTTTGTTTTGTTTTTATTCGGTGTGATCTAAAAACACTACATAGCATTTAAGATCTCCTAAATGTATTGTGACATCTTTTTATAGACAAAAATATGGATCATTTTACTGAACATTTCATAAATTTTGAAAAGGTTGTGTCCCCTGTTGGCTGTGAGTCTACAGAAGTCAGTTAGGTCAGAATGGTCAGCAGAGTTGACCTTTGTGTCTACCTTACATTTCCTAAAAGAACAGCATTTAAATCTCAGATGTGTTTACAGTTTCTTCTATTTCTCCCACTAATTATAGGCTTTTATCTTGTGTACTTTCAGATACTGTGAGTAGAAACCTATACACATGTGCAATTGCTACGTTTTCTTAACACATTGCAACTGGCTACTTTATCACTAAGGAACATTATAGCATTATACACAGGGAGCAACAAGATGAATCCCTGGTTGAAGAGCACTAGCTGCCTCGTTTGAGTGCTATCCATGGGAAGCCTGTCCTCTCAAGGGAAATGGAGGAGTGGGTTGATCCGGAAGCAGAAGTGACGATTGCTGGCAGGGGTCAGGGGGAGACCCTGAGAGAAGAGGGAGGAGAACTGTGGTCATGTTGTAACATATGAGAGAGTAAATAAATTTAAAATAGAAAGACAGCACACTAACTACTCTTTCAAAGGATTGTGGTTCGTACCCAGTGGCCCACATAGTGGCTCAGAACTATCTAACTCTTCTGGCGTCCACGGGCACTGACCATCAGGAATGTGTGCTGTGCAAACACTCCACCCCTGAGCAACAGCCCCAGACCTTTCAAGGTCAGATCTAACCAAGCATGAAAGCCCCGTGGGATGCCTGGCCTCCGAGGGTGGCTTTCTAGTGTGCAGACACTGACTAGTAAGTAATCTTTGTCATCAAATTCTGGGTTTTTTGGTTTTTTTTTTTTTTTTTTTTTTTTTTTTTTTTGAGAATATATGGGGGATAAGACTGATTTCTGGGAGGGGGAAAAAGAACAGATAACCTCCCCAAGGAGAGTAGAACTATTTTTCACACCGCAAGAGCTATGAAATGCTATAGCCTCAGTAAATCACCCTGCAAGACTGTAGGACTAGCAGACCTTTCCAAGATCCTCTACCAGCTTCTAAACAGCAAGCTCACAAGCAATCATTTGGCCCGTGCACAGAGCCGGCAGCAAAGACTGGCTTGTGTTTTATTCCTGGAGTATGCAGGTTCTCTGGCCTTGAGTATGAAAGTAAGGGAAACTCACAGAATGGTGAGAGAGCCCAACTCTTCCAAGCTCACAACTAGACCGGATTCATTGACAAGGTATTGTATATTTAGCATTGTTCCTTTTGAGGAAAGATGAAAAATAAGGTGGCCTTGATGTGAGAAATCTCGCTTGAAGGAACCTGTCACATACTTTTTCTGGCTGCCAGGCTTCCCTTGCTCTTTGCCACAGACACAGCATGACACTGGTTAGATTTTTGTCAACTTGACACAAAGCTAGGTGTATTTGGGAAGGGGACTCTCAACTGAGTTATAGCCACCATCAGACTGTTGTGTGGACAAGTCTGGGGGGTGGAGAGGGCATTTTCTTGGTTGATGATTGATGTGGGAGGGCCCAGCCCACTGTGAGTGGTACCATCACTGGGCAAGGGGTCCTGGACCGTGCAAGAGAGCAAGCCCAGTGAGCCATGACAGGAAGCCAGTAGGCATCATTCCTCCTGCACTCTCTGCTACAGTTCCTGCCTCTAGGTCCTGAGTTCCCACCTGGACTTCCCTCAGTCATAGACTGTGAATTTGAAGTATAAGCCAAATAATCTTTTCCTCCCCCAAGTTGCTTTGCATCTGAATATCTTTATCACAGCAATAGGAAGGCCAACTAAGACACTGTAGTTCTAGATTTTTCTACCACTCAATTTCCACAGACACCAAGCTTGTCTACAGAGACAGCTAGTCCAGATGTCTCTAATTGCTCAGAAGCACAAAGAGGACAAAGAGGACATCCTTTGCAAATGGGGAGTATGACAAAGAAGAGGTTCTGTGGACCAGGGTTATGTTCAGCTACTGGTCATCAATGGGCTCTTGCCTTCAGACTAGGGCTTTCCTGGGATGCACCCTAATATGAAGCTGCATAATTAATTATCACTTGATTGAGGGTTCTCGTTGTTTGTCATTTGGAGCGAGAAAGCCAGATCTGTTCAGGGAACAATTTATATTAATAAGTTTGTCCATTTTGTAGATTATCTTAAGAGTATGCGCTCACACACACATGCACACAAGTGCGCGCGCACACACACACACACAAACACTCTCTCATAAATATAGGTGTTCGCAGAGGCCTGAAGTGTTAGGCTCGCCTGGAGCTGAAGTTTCAGGCAGTTGTGAGCTGACCTAGATGCTGGGAACTAAACTTAGGTCCTCTGTGACTTTAAACCCAGCATTCAGGAGGATCTCTGTGTTCTGGCCAGCCTGGTCTACAGAGTGAGTTCCTGTCTCCAAAGAGACTAGAAGGAAGGGAAGAATTGTTTTGACCAGTGTGCTGGGAACTAAACTTGGTCCTCTGCAAGAGCAGTATATGCTCTTGCGAATGAGCCATATCTGACCTCCCACCTCAACCCCAACATACACAATCACACACACACATACTTTGTGTGCACTCAGCACTGGTGGTATAGTACTGAGCACTATTGCCCTCCAATTCCTTATTTCTGAATTATTTCTTGGATAACCTGGAAAATACTTGGTAGAGGTCTCCCAAGGAATGTTCGTTTGTTTGTTTGTTTACCTAGTTACAGGTTCTTATTAGATATCAATAGAGTCTGCATTCGCTGTAGTCACCCTTCTAGAAGCTGTTTCAGCTCAAGGTGCTGCCATGGTTTCTTAATCCAGTTAGAGGTTTTAACTAAATATTTAGTAGGTGCATCACTGATGCGTTCTTTGTCCTGCAGCTGAATGAGTCTCCTCCTGCAAGATGACCACCCTTCGGCTTTTGCTGCTTGGAGAATGTGGTGGTTAAAATAGGTTTGTCTACCATAGACTCGTGTGTATGAGTACTTGGTCACAGGGAATGGCACTCTTAGGAGGTAGAGCCTAGCTGGAGTACGCGTGTCCTTGTTGGCAGGAGTGTGTCACTGTGTGGGTGGGCTTTGAAGTCTCCTATGCTCAAGCTATACTCAGTGAGATAGTCTCCTTCTGCTGCCTGTGGATCAAAATGCAAAACTCTCAGCTCCTTCCCCAGCACCCTGTCTGCCTGCACGCTGCCATGCTTCCTGCCATGATGATAATGGACCAAACCTCCAGAACTGTCAGCCAGCCCCAACTAAATGTTTGCCTTTATAAGAGTTGCCTTGGTCATGGTGTCTCTTCATATCAATAAAACCCTAAGACAGAGGAGGACAGGGTCAGTACTTTTTAATATGGCTCTGACGTCCCTGGATTCTCCATTTTCAGCTCTACTTTTGAACAACCTGATTTTATATTTTGTGCAGTTCTTGTAGTGCTGTATAAACTAAAAATCACCTAGCCCAAGACTCTAACACCCAGCTTTGGACCGCTCTCCTCAAAACCCATCTATTATCTGCCAATACATCAGTAATCTCAGCACTTAGACTGAAGCAGGAAGGTCTAGAGTTATGGCTAACCTGGGCTGCTTAGTGAGATCCTGGCTTGTCTGGAGAGATGGCTCAGTGGTTAAGAACATTGTTCTTAGGGCTGGAGAGATTGCTCAGTGGTTAAGAGCTCTGACTGCCCTTCCAGGGGTCCTCAGTTCAATTCCCAGCAACCATATGGTGGCTCACAACCATCTGTAATGGGATCTGATGCCCTCTTCTGGTGTGTCTGAAGACAGCTACAGTGTACTCATATACATAAAGTAAACATTAAAAAAAAAAAGGAACACTGTTCTTACAGAGGACCAGAGCTTAATTCCCAGTACCTACACAGCAGTTCACAGCCATCTATAACCCCAGTTCCAGGGGATCTGATGCCCTCTGGGGCACACAAACAGCAAACATGCACACACAGAGAGAGAGAGACAGACGGACACAGAGATACAGAGAAAGAGAGAGACACAGAATTCCTGTCTGTCTTTTTTAAGCGATCAGGAGAACCAAGATGGTGGAAGCTGCTGGTATCTGAAGAACTGCAGAACAGCTCTAAAGAGCCTTCCAGGGAGACCTGGAGGTGGAGGGCGAGCCTGCATAGGGCACAGTATTTCCAGAACAACTTTTTAAAAAGAAACAGGCAGGTCTTCTGGGAAAATGCTTTTGCTTGTTTGTGTTTTGGGGGTTTTTTGGGGGGGAAGGGAATATTCAAGCAGGGTTTCTCACTGTACCCTGACTGTCCCTGGAACTCACTTTGTAGATCAGGCTATCCTTGAACTCAAGAAATCTCCTGGCTTGGGCTGGAAAGAAGGCTCAGTGGTTAAGAGCACTGACTGCTCTTTCAGAGGTCCTGAGTTCAATCCCAGCACCCACATGGTGCCTCACAACCATCTGTAATGGGATCCAATGCCCTCTTCTAGTGTGTCTGAAGACAGCTACAGTGTACTTATATATAATAAATAAATTAATTAAAAAAAAAAAAAAGAAA
Organism: Micromys minutus; assembly: GCF_963924665.1. NCBI lineage: Eukaryota > Metazoa > Chordata > Mammalia > Rodentia > Muridae > Micromys > Micromys minutus. The sequence continues at coordinate 11,988,811 of NC_137972.1, read as the reverse complement.
TCTCCTGGCCTCTGCCTCCCAAATGCTAGGATTAAAGACATGTGCAAACTCAAGTTTTTTTTTTGTTTTTTTGTTTTTTTTTTCATTTTAAGTTATGTACTGGGGGATGGGCCTGTGAATAACTCGATCTCCCTGGATCTTACTGGACTTGCAGGCATTTGGAAGCCATCATGTGGTACTGGGAACTGAAGTGAGTACTCTTCAAAAGGAGTAAGTGCTCTAACCATTGAGACACTTCTTTGGGCCTAGGAAAGATGGTTTTTAAAAGAGCAGAAGGATTTGAGTTCTAGACCTGACTTGACTATATAAGCAAAACGCGATCTCAGAACAAAACAAAAGTTACATTCAACGTTTGTTCTATACCTGCCCACTGCCTGTCTTTAATTCCGTTCTTACTTTATTCATCATCTGTGTGAGAGGTTCCAGTAACACAGTGATTGGTAAAATTTCTGAATTAAAACCCTGTGTCTCCTACTAAAGAGATATTCCCCTCTCTGTGCCTGTTCCTGAAATAGCAATTCACAGAACACAGCTCCATCTGTGTGAAGGATGCTCCAAGGCTGGTTGACTAACTAGAACTGTCGTGATTTTGGAGACATTCTGGAATGTTGCCCGTCTGGAGCCAAATTATCTTGGGCTATCTTTAGTCCCCTTAATAACCATTCATCGCTCACCTCTGCATTTGACCTAGCATCTTTATGACATTACATAAATCCTCTTGGAGCATCCAAACACACTCCTAGCTTCCACCAGCATGAAGGTTAAGAATGTCATCAGAACTATCTGAGACCTGGAGCAGGATGCCCCCACCCTCTCGGCATTAACACACACCTACCCAACGTTTCTACTAATACATTCTTAAAAACCTTGATTTAGGACTTTGTTCTGTTACTATAAAAAAATCATGAAACTATTGTGCTGGAAATTTGGGTCAACCTGGACCTCTGTTCCTAGGCACAGACATTCACATTCGGCTCCTGAGTAAGCCAGCTCTTGTCCCCTTTTAGGTGAGAGCCATGTGTTTTTGTCAGCAGTGCCAGTAATCCTGAGTGACCAGCTTCTGCCTGCCTTCCATTCTCTTGGGCCTCAGTGGCACCAACCTGACGTTCTCTTCTGAGACTCTGGAACTGCACATGCGGGTATGTGTTAGGTCTTTTCTATGTTGCCTTTAAGGTTAGAAGCCAGAGCAGACAAAACCGACCCCTGACACTGTGAAACACCAAGCGAAGGAACCTCAGAAAGCACATCACAGAAGGGATGAAAGAGACAGTGGTTACCTTGTGTCAAGACATCCTGGCTACAGGTAACCAAAGTCTCAGACAGGTCTGCTCCAATTCAACCTGAGGCTTGCTTCCCGTGTGCCTGGGAAAATGAACACATGCCAAATGCAGTCTGCTCTGCTGCACCCATCCCAATCCCAGATAGCACCAACGTTCATAGCGTGCCTTTTCTTTCTGGGGAAACAAAAGTTCGATAATCCCAGAACCTACAGACTAGAAAAGTGTCTCCATATGGCTAAAGACTGACATTCCCGGTCACTTTTGAATCAAAGCATACCAATGGGCTCTCTTGTGTGTGGCTATAAAACAAGTACTTTGTATTTTTTACTGGTAGGGTGGGTGTGTGAGAGGAACTCTACTATAGGTGTGAATCTACAAAGCCCCCGGTTTACCTTTTATGTGGTGAGCACAGGTAGCCAATATAAATGTGGGGGATTCTGGTTTAGCTTCGTTTTGCTCTTTGAACACTGGGTGTACATTGTTGTGATGACCTTAACAGTGCTTTAATCCTTGGCCCATAGGGAGTGTCACTAGTAGGAAGGAGGTGTGTGTGGTCTTGTTGGAAGAAGTGTGTCACTGTGGGTGTGGGCTTTGAGGTCTCCTATCCTTAAGCTACACCCAGTGTGAAACAGTCTCTCCTGCTGCTTACTGTGGAACAGGATGTAGAACTCTCAGGTCCTCCAGCACCATGTCTACCTACATACTTCCATGCTTCCCAGCGTAACAATAACAGACTGAACCTCTGAAGTTGTCAGCCAGCCCCAATTAAATGAGGACCTTTTAAGAGATGCTTTGGTCATGGTATCCCTTTACAGCAATGAAACTCTAAGATAATAAGTTACTAGGGAAAGTGAGGGCTCCTCTAGAGGGTCTCAGTCTCACTGGTAGAAGAGTCTGAGAATGGATTCAATAAAATCAACCCAGAAGTGTCTGAGAGAAGGAAGATGGGAGGAAAGGAAGAGAGAAAGCTATGCCATGTATAAGAAGTAACACAGGGGAAGGTGGGAAGATAAGGTTGCACCTATCTGAGTCAGAATTTTAAAAGATGGACAGGTGAAAGGAAAAAGATATCCAGTCATGAGGAAATCTAATGTTCTCACACGGGGCACCAATGTTGTTAAAAGATGATGTCCGGGATTCAGCGCCAATGTTAGAAAAAGGATGAAGAGAGTTGGGGGGATATGGCCCATAGAGGTGCAGCGAGGCCTGAGGGCAAGGGAGATGCCTCTGGGGGGCCCATGTTGGGAATCCCTTCCCCCTGAGGGACCAAACACACAATGGGATAGTACAGAATAGAGTTTATTCAGGTCATGGGAGAGTTTAGAGGGTTGTAGAGGCAGAGAGAGAGAGAGAGAGAGAGAGAGAGAGAGAGAGAGAGAGAGAGAGAGAGAGGAATAGAGGAGTAGAGGCCGGCCATGAGCACATGGAGAGAGAGGGGGGAGGGGAAGGGGAAGAGGAGGGGTAAGGGGGAGAACAACAGAACAAGAGAGAGGAGGGAGCAAGCAGCCCCTTTTATAGTGTCAGGTCACTGGGGCGGAGCATACCTGGCTATTGCCAGGTAACTAAGGGGTGGGGTATACCTGGCTGTTGCAAGGTAACTAAGGGGTGGGGTATACCTGGCTGTTGCAAGGGAACTAAGGGGTGGGGTATCCCTGGCTGTTGCAAGGTAACTAAGGGGTGGGGTTTACAGAATCCCAACAGCAAGGATTGATCACAAGTGATGCTATAGCAACTGCACAAGGGCAGGAATTCTGGGAAGGAAAAATGTATT